>NC_089722.1:40804196-41104196 GCF_035083965.1 Branchiostoma lanceolatum
TTTCTTCTGGGCTTCGGGATTTTTCGCCAGGCAGAAGAGGTTGAACATCAAAGTGTTCCCTGTCTGAAATGAATAAATAAGCTATAAGATAAATTACGCTAGTGTAAGACTCCAATCATGGTAGTCAAAGACGATAGGAGACGAATGTGACGGGAAGAAGGTCTATAATCAGGAACACAACATAGAACAAAGAATCTCTCTTTCTTGGGTCGTACCACTCTCCGCCCGGGGGGGTGGCGGCTTCAACTATTCGAACTTTACACTCTTCCCCCCTATCTAAAATAAAATTCTCCTGAATTTCAACCAAGTTATGTGTATCTTTAACATCCTGTATCTTTGTTTTAAACATAACCAACATTAATAACAGCTAACGACTTCTTTCTTTAACATCCTGTATCTTTGTTTTAAACATAACCAACGTTAATAACAGCTAACGACTTCTCTTTCTTTAACATCCTGTATCTTTGTTTTAAACATAACCAACGTTAATAACAGCTAACGACCTCTTTTTCTTTGGCATGACTACTATGCGTGGACAACATAATTCCGTGACAAACAGTTCTAACTGTATTCTAGCAGGTATAGAATTTGACATGGAATGTTCTGGTATCTAACACAGGTTGCTTCGTGAACTCAAGTCCCAGTGTTGTAAGCCCTAGCATCTGGTCGACGAGAATACCTCTGACATAGTCCAGGTTAAGCGGCGGCCTTTAGTCCATAACACAGTCAGCGAACCTTGATGGTCTGGTTACTCGGCGGCCATGCCGTGTGGTGTGCTGATTAGTGTCTCCTACAGAGGTCGCCTGTTGAGGAGCTTGGTCCTCAAAGCTGTCGCACGCCAGTTGTGACGTCGGCGCGTCGCCGGTGGGCACCAGCTGACGATCCCGATGCTGCGCCACGGTTGGCAGTGTGTAGCAAGGCTTCAGTCTGTTATAATGCACTATTTTCCTGCGTTTGCTTCGAGCGTCCTTGATCCTGTATGTAACCCCCGGTTCTCCATCGGAGTGTAGCCGTTCCATGACTACAAATGGACCTTTCCAACGGGGTTTGAGTTTTCGGCGTAGCGCCGTAGGATCGTTGACCCACACCTTGTCGCCTGTCTTATATGGCCTGTGGGACGTAGTGGAGTCGTATGCAGCTTTCTGGCGACTGCTTGCTCGTTGCATGTTTTGTCTTGCGTGAGCGAAGGCTGTGCGAAGACTGCTTGTCAGAGTTTTGACGTACGACCTTGCCGTGGTTGTGGGCGGCGCTCCCGGTGGGGTCGTGCCAAATATCACATCAGCGGGAAGATTTGTCTCCCTTCCATGGGCGAGGAGGAAGGGCGTGTAGCCGGTGGAGGCGTGCACAGATGTGTTATATGCCAGTAGAACATGAGAGAGATGGTCGTCCCAGTCGTCGCCCATAGGCGATACATACTTCGAGAGCATTGCTTTCAACGTTCGATTGAAGCGCTCCACTAGTCCATCCCCTTGGGGATGGTAGGGGGTTGTGCGGCTTTTGGCGATACCCAGTGCAGCGTACAGTTCTTTCATTAAATCTGCCTCGAACTGACGACCTTGGTCGGAGTGCAGCGAGGACGGGACACCATGTTCTCTGATGTAGTGGGTAAAGAGGACTTGAGCCACTGTAGGGGCATCTTGGCGCGGAATAGCATAGGCGTTAGCATATTTAGTGAAGAAGTCCTGTAACACTAGGCAGTACCGATTTCCTTTTTTTGATTTCGGAAGTTCGGTCAAGTCCATGGCCACCTTCTTGAACGGGTCATCGGCCCGAATGGGTTTCAGAGGTGCTCGAGCTGAGGGTGTCGGTGCTGTCCTTGTGGCACAATGTTGGCAGGCGCGATACCACCTCTTGACGTCTTGGTTCATGCCCGGCCAGTAGAAGCGGATATATACCCTTCTCAGTGTTTTTGTGATTCCCAAGTGTCCCGAGCAAGAGCCATTGTGTAGTTCCTGCAGAATGGCGGGCCTTAGGCTTGCAGGTGCCACCCGTTGATAGATCACGTGGCAATTTGCGTTGGGTTTCCACCGTCGGTACAGGACACCGCGTTTGACCACGAGCGAATGGTACTGGTCCCACAAGGCTTTCAGAGATCGGCCTCGCCGACTGATGGTGTGCCATGGGGGCCTGCCCTGGCGTTGTCTCTTCCATTGTATGATTTCTGAAATATCCTGATCCGCCTCTTGTGCCTGTTGTACCTTATGAGGTAACGAGTGTCCGTCGGGGGAATCCGTCGGTGGGGGCGGCAGTTGACCATCAGGCGGATCGTCAAGTGGCACTGTTGGCTGTTCGGCCGAAGGATCGTGGGGTAGGGTCGGTGGTTGGTCGACAGCGGCCACTGACGCTGGCAGGTGCGATAGAGCATCGGCATGGGGTAACCAGTGTTCATCTGGGGGATCCGTTGGCGGGGGCAGCAGTTGACCATCAGGAGGGTTGTCAAGTGGCGCTGTTGGCTGTTCAGCCGTAGGATCTTGGGGTAGGGTCGGTGGTTGGTCGACAGTAGCCACTGTAGCCACTGACGCGGGCAGGCGCGAGAGAGCATCGGCGTTGCTGTTGGCTTTTCCCGCACGGTAGGTAAGGTCGAACTCGTATGTAGACAGTTCCACAGCCCATCTAGAACGCCGTCCTGTTGGATCGTGCGTAGTGAGCTTGTTGGACCACCCGAGTAAGGGCTTGTGGTCAGTCATGACAGTAAAGCGCCGTCCCGCGAGGTAGGTGCGGAAGTGACGGATGCTCCACACGACGGCCCACATCTCCCGGTCGAACGTAGCCCATCGCCTCCCCTGTGCAGTGAGCGTACAACTGGCGTATGCGACCACTTGTTCGCCATGGTCGGTGGTCTGGGAAAGCACTGCTCCAACTGCGGAATCCGACGCATCAGTGTGTAGCGTAAATGGTCGGCTGAAATCTGGGTATGCCAAGATCGGTGAAGACGTCAACGCTTCCCGTAGGGTCTCGAAGGCTGCCTGACAATCTGATGACCAGGAAAAGGATGAGCCCTTTCTTGTCAGGACGTGCAGAGGCTCGGCAATCTTGGCGAAGTGGCGTACGAATTTCCGATAGTAGGACGCCAGCCCTAAGAAGGATCTTACGTGAGCGATTGAGGTAGGGGTAGGCCAATTGCGGACTTTGTCCGTGTTGGTTGGATCGGGTTGGACGCCATGTCGGGAAACCACGTGGCCAAGGAAGTGGACTTTTGGCTGCGCAAACTTGCACTTCTCGGCGTTGAGTTTCAAGTTGGCAGAACGGAATCGGGAAAGAACTTCCTCCAGGACCGTGAGATGATCCTCGAAGGTGCGTGAAAAGAGGATAATGTCATCAAGGTAGGCTAGACATGACCTCCAGTCTAATCCCGCCAGGAGGAGTTCCATTAACCGGTGAAATGTCGATGGCGCGTTCGTGAGGCCGAACGCCATGACTGTGAATTGGTACAGGCCACGACCGGTGGTGAAGGCCGTCTTCTCACGATCGTCCGGATGGACGGGGACCTGCCAGCAACCGGCCGTCATGTCCAATGTTGTGAAGTATGCTGAGCCCGACAGGGCATCGATGGTGTCGTCCGTCCGGGGTAGGGGATGAGCATCCTTGACTGTTGCGTGGTTCAATTTTCGGTAGTCGACACAGAATCGATGGGTGCCATTTTTCTTTCGGACCAGGACTACGGGTGCGGCCCATGGGCTCTGACTGGGCTCGACCACACCCGCATCCAGCATCTCCGCGACTTGGCGTTGTACCTCGGCCTGGCGGTGGATGGGCATTCTGTGTGGTCGTTGTTTAATTGGCCGGTCATCATGGGTAAGTATGCGGTGTTGAGCGAGGGACGTGCGACCTCTGTCCCCTGGATGACGACTGAAAACATCAGAATAACGCTGGAGGAGGTCAGAGAGTTGGCACGCCTCATCCGGGGAAAGGTGGGTGGTGTCGACACTGGGAGGAGTGGTGCTGGCCAAAGGATCTTGTTCGGCGATGTCATCATCGTCTAATGGCAGGAAGGATCCCAGTGGCATGGCTGCTTTCAGCGTGACAGGTTCATCTGATGTGTTGGTCACCTCACAAACGGTTTCAGAGTTGTTGACTGTGGCGACAGTTCTGGCAATGGCGAACCCTTTGTCGGTGTAGGGGCGTGGTTCCAATAAACCAGCGTAGTCATTAGGGATGGGGCGTGTCGCCATTCCGGGTGTAAGGCGGACCGGTATCGCCATGACGGAATGCGGGGGCACTAAGGTGGTGCGACATACAGCGGCATGACAAACTGTGGGAAGCAGCTGAGATGACGTTAGGAGTGGTAGGGGTTGTCCTCCGATAGTCAGTGTACCCCTGCCAGCATCAAGGATGGCCTGTTGGGAAACGCAGAAGTCCCAACCTAGGAGGGCAGGTTGATCTGCATCACGGACGACATGGACGGGATGAGTTGCTTCACGGTCGCCCAGGTGGATGTGTAGGTCAATAACTCCAATAGTGTCCAACACGGAGTAAATTGCTTCATCAGGGGACGACACCGCAGATGGGGGATGGAGTTATACAGTTGTTCGCTAATGAGGGAAATGGCTGATCCTGTGTCAGTAAGTGTGTTCGTGGCTGACCCCTCCAAGATGGCGGAAATGTGGGATGTGGGCGGGAATCGGTGGGAGGGGTGCTGTGAGGGGGCCTGCGGTTGGTCTACTGATGCCCGGCCCGCGGCATCAGAGGAAGGTCGTTTCCCTGGTCAGCAAAACGGACTGATCTGGAAGGTGAGCGGGAGTGGTTGCGGTCTGAAGACGGCTGGCGGTATGGAGAGCGAGACCGCGAGTCAGTGGAGTGATGGTACGGGGAGTTGGGGCGGTCTGAAGACGACTGGCGGTATGGAGAGCGAGACCGCGAGCCAGTGGAGTGACGGTACGGGGTGTTGGGGCGGTCTGAAGACGGCTGGCGGTATGGCGAGCGAGAACCCGAGTCAGTGGAGTGACGGTACGGGGAGTTGGGGCGGACATCGTCCGATGGGTGAGATGGGGAACGGGCACGAGTGTCGGTAGTTCCGCGGTATGGTGAACGTGAACGGCTGTTGGCGAAGGAACCGTTACGGTACGGCGAGCGGGAACGATCGGCAGGCGGTTGGCGGAAAGGTGAGGTGGAACCGGAGCGGGCTTCGTAGTAGGGCCTGGGTGCTGGGGACAGATGCTGGCTTCGGAACAGGTTGGTGAGGATAGAGACCTGCTCGGTCAGGGTGGCCACGGCTGTGTGCAAATCGTCTCGCTGAACGGCATTCACCGGTTGCTCTCGAGTTTCCCGCGGGGCAGAGGCGGCCACTGCTTGTTCGTAGAGGGTGGCAATCTCTGCAGCCTCTTCGATGGTGGCAGGGTTTCGCTCCATCACTCGGAGGCGCGTGGCAGCATCAATGCCTTGTGTAAAGTATTGGAGGGCAACCCCCTTGATGGCAGGCTCGTTGTAGCGTTTTGACGCGTTTTGATGCGTTGTAGCGTATGCACGCCGGACCAGTTCTTCTAGTTCTGCTGCGAATACGATGAATGACTCACCAGGTTGGCGTTTCCGTTGCGCTAGGGATTGTTGGAAACTGAAGGTAAACCTGTCTTGAGAAAAGGCATGTGACAGCATCCCGAGGAGGTTGGTGTAATCACGGCGGATGTCCTGTTGGAGGCTATGGAAGTATGTTAATGCAGGTCCATCCAGGAAGGTGGGGAGGATACGTGCTCGTACGTCAGGGGTGTACTGATGGGCGTCTGCGTAAACCTCAAATTTACCAAGCCAGACATGGAAGTCTTCCTCCCCCTTGCCCAGGAAGTGCGCTGGTAGGTGCGTTTTGAGGTGTAGTGGGGTAGCTGGGACCGGCCCGGAACCTGTCTGTGGTGCGGGTGGTGGTGGTTGTTTCCATGTGGCACCTGAAACTGTACCGGGTGGTGATAGTTGGTATGTAGCACCTGCGGACGTACCGGGTGGTGGTGGTTGTTTCCATGTAGCACCTGACGACATACCGGGTGGTGGTAGTTGGTATGTAGCACCTGCGTACGTACCGGGTGGTGGTGGTTGTTTGAATGTGGCACCTGGAGCTGTACCGGGTGGTGATAGTTGGTATGTAGCACCTGCGGACGTACCGGGTGGTGGTGGTGGTTGTTTCCATGTAGCACCTGACGACATACCGGGTGGTGGTAGTTGGTAGGTAGCACCTACGGACGTACCAGGTGGTGGTGGTTGTTTGAATGTGGCACCTGGAGCTGTACCGGGTGTTGGAAGTTGGTATGTAGCACCTACCGAAGTACCGGGTGGTGGTGGTTGGTATGTAGCACCTGCCAAAGTACCGGGTGGTGGTGGTTGGTATGTAGCACCTGCCGAAGTACCGGGTGGTGGTGGTTGGTAGGTAGCACCTGCCGAAGTACCGGGTGGTGGTGGTTGGTAGGTAGCACCTGCCGAAGTACCGGGTGGTGGTGGTTGGTATGTAGCACCTGCCGAAGTACGGGGTGGTGGTGGTTGTTGGAATGTGGCACTTGGAGATGTACTAGGTGGTGGTAGTAGGTATGTAACATCTGAAGACATATCAGGTGGTGGTGGTTGTTGGAATGTGACACCTAATTCTAACGATGTACTAGGTGGTGTTGGTTGCTGGACTGTAGCACCTGAAGGCGTAGGAGCGGTAAAAGCTGGTCCGGGGAACCGCTGTGTGAGACCCGCCTGAGTAGGCGAAGCCACTAGAGGTGCACGTGAGTTTGTCGATGTCATCGGGTTATAATGAGGAAACGAAACTTCAGAGTCAATGAAAAATTCCCCCGGATTGTTAGTCGATGTCATACGACGAGATAGCCCAAGCTACGGACGAACGGGAATGTGGCAGTAGCCTACCTTCTGCTGGGAGGCGTACAGGTTTCAGAACAGAACGCACGTGGTCCGGGGGGGAGGGGGGCATCGGCCAGACGGAGCTGCGGGAAGCGATTTTTCCAGCAGGGACGAGTAAGATTAGTAGTGCATCGACGGAGGAGGTTCGAACACCGCTGCCATCAGTGTAAGACTCCAATCATGGTAGTCAAAGACGATAGGAGACGAATGTGACGGGAAGAAGGTCTATAATCAGGAACACAACATAGAACAAAGAATCTCTCTTTCTTGGGTCGTACCACTCTCCGCCCGGGGGGGTGGCGGCCTCAACTATTCGAACTTTACACTAGCAACTAAAATGTGGGACAGATGAGGATGTACGAGGGGCGTTCGATAAGTTACCGTGATCAAAGAGACATATCTCAAATTTCGGGGCAATTAAGAACAAACTATGAAGCCTTCCATTATTGTCCACCAAAACACAAATAATTCTTACCATATACAGGTAAACGAAGTGGTTTTTTTTGCTTGTTTAATTAACGACGTCATTGTGTTTGTTTGTTCGTGCTTTGACTCAAATGAGTACAGGCGCATTTGGAACCATCAGTAGCTATCATTACAGCAGTAATTCGGCTGCTGACTCAGGGGTAACGTGCGCTGGAATAATTCCATCAATGTGACACATGTTTTGCCATTTATGGTCCACAAAGTTTATTATCCAATGTTCGTTTACATTAGTATTCAAGCCCTCGTTTTTGACATGCCTTACTTGCATCTTAGATTTGACCTTGTGGCTATTGTACTTCGTCGTTCGAGGGCAAACTAACGTCTTGCTGGAGGGGAAGAATGAAAAGAAACCAAACCAAGCCACAACATACCGTGTCGATCCCGCCAAACAAGAGTTCCACGGCCGTCAACATGGCCTCCTCGAACGTGACGTCATTCCTGGACAGCAGGCTCTGGAGGAAGTCCGTGTCCGATTCGGCGGATTTTCCATCTTCGGCTGGACTTTTATCCAGCTTTTCCTTCAGCAGCTTGGCAGCAACACTGAGGTTTGACACAATCAATCAATCAATCAATCAATCTATGTATATATTCATCAGTATGGAGAGACAAAAAGAACTAACAAAATAACGTAAAAGCATGATGATCAAAGTAAACTATGTGTATATATGTCTATCTATCTATCTCTCTCTTTATAGATATATTACCCTAGATAGAAGTCCGTTGTGTGAAGCACTGCGACAACTTCAACATATGCACCACCTACTTTGAACAACAGATATGAAAACTAGAAGAAGAACTACATGAATTCCAAACTCAATTAAAATTTTAAACCTCAGATAGTTACGTCTGCCATTGGTCCATTGCCTTTGCAAAGTTCCTTCACGTAAGGTTGCTGATGCACTTGTACAGACAGCTTTCGGTATAAAATGTAGCAGAAAAAGTACCAACACGCTGTCGAGTAAAAAGAAGAACTTGAGTAAGTTTAAGCCTCAGAGTCTTAACTTACGTGTGCCACAGGTCGATTTCCTTCTCAAACTTCCTCCACATGGGGGTACTGATGTACTTGTACAGACCGACTGCTGACAGCTCCAGTTTGACGAAAGCATCGAAGAAGTCGTTGACCCCGTCAATCATAAGCTGAGCGTCAGAACCCGGTTCAAGGTCATCCAAGGTCATGCAGCCGAGCCGCTTGTCCAGCACAACCACGCTGATAGCTGGGGGGGGGGGGCAATGTGTAAATTTGATGGCCCGTTCTAACTGCAATGTATATCCAATTCCGAATGAGTTGCGTATGAACATTTTGTTGCTTACGGATAGCCTTTCTTGGAAAAAGTTGTTTCTACTTTGGCCCACCTCTGTGCTGCCCGGTTATCGAACCGAAAAAATGACTAACTTCGGCCGCAAACTTAACAGAAACCAAAGAAATGTCAATGCAACCAAACGCGACGAAAAAGATCTCTGACCTCGCCAGAATGCGTAGTCGTATTGCACAAACTCGAACGCGCTTCGCGTGCACCAGGAGCGCCGCTGTCGAAAATTTGCCCAATACCGGATTAGGACGTTGTTGTTATAATTTTTTGATAGATCAAGGACACCAAATTTTCTTAACTTCTGGTGAACTTCAAATTAAGAAAAAAGAATCGTGTTTTGTCGGGTGGGTATGACATAAATAGAATACAACACGGGATTGGATCGCCCGACGGCCTAGGGCTGATACCTCGGCTGATACGGAATACACCGTGTTGCAGTTTACATTTATCATCTCTATACATTCAATACATATTGCACGGCGCAAAATGGTTAACTGGGACTTTCAATAATCTTTCTTTTAAAACCCTTGCTAGGTAGGTTCCCATACTCACACTCGAGCGCCCATCTGTACACGTAGCTGGTGAAGTTGTGAACTTGACCCCCGCTGTCTTCCTTCTCTGTCAGAGCCCTGATGACGTCAACCAGGTCCCTGCTGACGTCATCCTGCAGAGAGGCGTACGCACCGACCGTCTTGGGTCGCATCAGGTCCTTCTGAACCGAGCTGCGCACGCGCTGCCACTCCTCTCCGTTTCTGAGGAATAAAGACGAAATCTGATCTTGTTTTTCACACTACACGTTGTCTAAATCACATTATCATGTTTATCAAAACATGCAGTAACGGTGACAATAACACACACACACACACACACACACACACTAACACACAGACACGCGCACGCACAAGCACTCACGAACAAATACACGCACACACGCGCGCGCGCGCGCGCGCACACACACACACACACAAATACACACACATACGCATTTGTTTGTGCATAAGTAGCTTGCTACTCATATACCTACAGGTTCACTAATCCAACTGGCAACTTCTTTAGTTCCCGGTAAGTTTTGATGCTCATCAGCGGAAGCCGCTCCGGATATCTCCCCTCGTTGCGGAACACCTTCCCGATCTCCTTGGGATCACTGATGACCACCAAGTCCAACGGGCCAAGTTTCTCCCGGTAGATGCTCCCGTAGGTTCTCGTTCTCTCTCTGAATGAGTCCCGCATGTTTGTCTTGACCGGGAATCGACCTGCTTGGTTCCAAGATGTAAAGGTTTAATAAGACGCGGTGTCGTTTGAAAGACAACATATACATATTTACGAGGAGTGCGTTCTTACTAAGGCCTTGTGCCAAACATCTGCTTGGAGATTTGAGCTCCATGACCCTGCTTGGCACGTCATGACACAGGTCATGGGTCGTAGGTCATAACGCTGTGTCCTTCACAGCGGGCGTCATAGGGCTACATGCATTACTGCCATTTATTGTATCCCTTTAGTCTCCCCTATCCTGAATTTCTTCTACTTCACTTGAAAAGAAGCCAAAAGTTACACAACTAACAACACATTGCATACGTGACAACCATAAGTCACTGAGAATGATACATACAACCATATATGGATCGGTACCTCCCTACCTGCCTGCTTGATACCTGGTCGGGTAACATATAAACAGCCTGGATATTAGATACGCATAATTTATTTGTAACCATACAGCAGTTCAAACAAGGAAGCGACCGAGATACCTTAAATGCAACGTTGGTGCCTCAAAAATGGAGTTTTGCTGGCGAGGCCAGTATAAGATATGGCTTCCTTAATAGGGCTACCTTCCTCATGGCATGGTACGTACCAAACGGGGTGTAGTCCCACGCCGTCCCGATGAGGGGGAGACCCTTCGGCCCGGGGATCTCATCGAACGGCCGAGCGGCTGTTTCGTGCGCAGCGCTCTCTGCCGCCCCGGTGCTCTGTGGACGGTAGCCCGGGTTGGTCGTTCTCAGAGCCGCCAGACTTCGTGCGCCGCAAACGCGGAACAAACTCCCTCGCTGTCCGACAACTCTCTGTAGCAAGGACATCCTCGCAATCTTAAACTCAACAGGTGTCTAAATGATTATTAAGGCTGGCCCCAACAGCTTAGGGGTTCTTCTTGTCTGTCAGGAAAGGTGAAGAGTTGTCAAGGCCTCTGGGTATGAGAGATGTCTGCAGAAAGATTGGGAGGCCGTCGAGCGCACGGACTACTACGTAGTATCAATTTTTTTGTCATGACTAGCAAGGTCATCGTCCGTTCGGACAAAGTCCAAGTGTGGACTGAACCATTATTGACGCGGCAATGGGGGTGACAACGTGAACCCCTACGTGTTTATGATTCATGTGTCACCATTCAATACCAGTAAGCCCATGCTACACATGGCCATTGGCTCCAGACTTTCCCCGGCCTAAAACTGCTCCCAACTTACGGTCAGACTGCTCCCAACTTACCAGCGACCTTGGTTGGCTAGTGGTCGAGGGTTGATCTGCTAATCTCCAAGCAGATCTACACGGTGACCAAAAATGGTATATGCTAGCCAGACAAGCTCCAGTCAGCCAGATGAGCTCCAGTCCGCACCGTAGGTGCTTCTCTGGCTGACTGGAGCTTCTCTGGCTAGCATACTGACCATTTTTGGTCACCGTGTAGATCTGCTTGGAGATTAGTCGAGGGCATGGTCGAGGGAGGTCCTGAATGTGTATTGGGGATTTGTGTTGTTCAGGGAGGTCAATGTCATACCGCTGTTTGTTTGCATGTCACTGATTGAATAATCACGTAGCGTAACAAAACAAATAGTTATTGATAATAAGTGAATTGAACTTTTAGCTAGTTGCTTGCCTCTTTGTATGATTTTGATAGTTGTTTGTTTTCATTTCAGTTACTAGATATTTAATATAAACAAACTATAGCTTGGATGTCCTTTGCAGGGCGATGATGACGTGATCGTAGCCCAAAAGCAAGCAAACAAACAAACAAATAAAAACGAACGAACAAACAATGATGACACGCAACTGTATCAGGCTATCCTCGTTTTTATTATTGTTTAACTTTTATTCCGACCATACACGTTATATCCAATTATAAAATCAAACATACACTTGTATGAAGTCAGCTTGTGTGAAAATATATGCGAATATATCTATGGAACGCATTTAGCAATAACGTACTGGGAAAATCTAGGAAATACGTGTGGACCAATGGGTTTGTCAATATTGACAAGGAAGGGAAGACAAATTTGCTTTTGACTGAAAGTGACATATTATAGATTCTTATACTCTTAGCTCACCATAAATATGTTAAGCATTTTAGATATAAGGATTTCTCTCAAATGATTCAAAATTCAAAAACGCTGAACGCCGCCATCTTGTTACCGTTATATGCGTCCTTCACCTATTTGCTCATTGTTTGTGAGCAAGGAGGCTAAAAATAGCTTTAACCTCTTTGGTCTGAAACAATAAACACTCCTTTTCTGTCATTCAAAATCTTTATTTTTCAGATACTTGCGTGATTCATATATCAGAAAAAACTTCACAATAACTCCGATATTTTCCACTGAAAACAAAAATATCACATGCTTTTAAAGGAACCAAAACCTTGCCCTGGGGAAGTCGTAAAGGGAGTGCTCCTACTGTGAGCTGCCCAGCAGGTTGAGGGCTGGATTAATCCCCCATAACCACATAAATTCATAAAAGGATTAGATGTCTGCCAGCCTAGGACAATAGCAGGGACAGATTACCATAATAACTGTCAGAGAATTCAAACTTTTTTCTGTACTGGTTTTTCTATGAACAGTATCAAACCATGCAGAATGGCCCAGATATCTATCAAAAAGTCACATAATCCAAGGAAGTTTCAATCAGATAAGATCCCTTGGATAATCAAGACAATGCTATCTAAAACTTTCAGTTTGGGGGAAGCTAACCTTGTTCAAACTTTCAAACTTTCAAATCGACCCTGTCAACGTTGTGCTAGAGTGTCTAAATGGATATAAATTTCCAATGTCTTCCCAACATTAGCCTAGGTTGTGTGTCTAGAAATATGACTTGGGATTTTTTGCGTCTTCTTGTTGTTGTAACCAGCATAGAATAGGGCTCTGTAGAACAGTACATATAACTGCTAGCCAATGTCTCAAACTAAATTGCAAGCCAGTGTTGTCATTACTTTATTTCTTGGCTAACTGTCCTTCAAGCTAACTTCTTTATGTGAGCCATACTTCAAATTCTTATATGTTATCTACAGATTTCAAACATGACTTGAAGAGTAACTTGTACATGGTAAACTTTCTCAGCCAGGCCTCCACTGATGTGCACTGTACGGCTGCCAGGGGCATACTGAAGGCTATAGTTTACATTATCCCGTATTTATATAGTTTTACTGGGGTCTTTAAGTTTTTCTATCACAGTCACATAAAGGTCATATCTATAAACCGGATAGAGTTGGTGACTAATGGCTCCCAATAGGGGGCCAATATTTGGGACTAGTTCGAAACTAGTTCGTGTCTAGTTATTATTTATTTATTTCAGCTTTATTACAGTTTACCGGATATTTGATATAAACAAACTATAGCTTGCATGTCCTTTGCAGGGCGATAATGACGTGACGGTAGCCCAAAAGCAAGCAAACAAACAAATAGAAATCGTACGAACAAACAATGGTGACACACAACTGTATCAGGCTATTCTCGTTTTTTACTATTGTTGAACTTTTATTCCCACCATACACGCTATATCCAATTATAAGAATCTCCCTTTGAAATTCTCTCTAATGACATATGCAAATACTCTAATCTAGGTGACATCGCTGTGTTAGGCGATTTAAATGCAAGAACTGGCTTGCTAATAGAAAATTATTTTGACACTTTTGCGCTTGACAATCCTACATCGGACGGTATCAGTTTCACCAAAAGTAGACATAACAGAGATATCAAAGTTAATAACTATGGCAAAACATTGATAGATTTATGTTCAGCAGCGGATTTGACTATTCTAAATGGTAGATTCGCGGGGGACCTAAAAGGCGACTTTACCTGTTATCACTATAATGGATCTAGCGTTGTCGATTATTGTATTGTAAGCAAGTCTCTATTGTCCGATGTACAATATGTAAGTATTACCTCAGTGAAAAAAGAAGCCGTCTAAAATGTTTGGACGCCGTCTAAGAGCGTTTTAGTGCGTCGGAGCGCGTCCCAGACCGTCTGTCCTGTCAGGAACGGCGGCGGATACGTCGCGCGCGTTCAGGCCGTCCTGCCCGTCTGTTAGTTGGACGCCGGGGCGGCCTTCCTGGCCGCTGGAAACGTCAGAAACAGCGTCGGACGGGGCTATAAAATAATTATTTACCCGACGCTCCCGCCTGTCGTCATTTCTAACGTGTGAAAAGCACGTTTTCAGCTTCTGCACATGCGCAAATTTGAGTGGTAGTTTCGATTTGACCGTTAACTGTTACAGACCATTTGTTCAGTCAGTGCTCGTTTTGCTGTAATTTTTTGCCCATTTCTTGGATTTCGCGCACTTTTGGAGGATGGAATTTACTTCTAAAAGCAGCTGTATCTTTCTACAACATCCGGGGTTTGGTTTTATTCCGGTGACTGAGTTTATATCGCCAAACAAGACGTCGATTGTGAGAAGAATCATGATAAGAACATTATTTGCCGTGGCGGGCCCGCCGCTGCGATCTTGGTTCGGACAAGGAGGTAATTCGAAAGTCAACAAACTTCCGTCGGCAGAAAAAAGGGATATCACCAAAGAAGCTGAGTTTTATCAAGCTGGCTGAGTTTATTTTAGCGGAGACTGGTAAGTGAACAAGTATTTCATGTTGATGTTTCTTTACAATGATGAGTTACCGACGAGGTCTCACGGTGCCCTCCCCACTTACGAAAGAAATGATAAAATAGGATGTTGCTATCAAATACCACGGGGGAAAAAGGCACATAAGAATTGTAGAATACCTGTTTACAATATCTGTTGTTTTAATAAACGATGAAGATGCTGTGAAAATGTATATTTAGACAACAGAAAATGATTTCAACCCACCAACTCGCGGCACGTGTGGCAGAATCTTACCGCCCTTCCGACTCCGATTACGGGGTAGCAATTATCAAACTGAGGATCTTGTTTGGACCCCACAAAATACAAATAACAAAAGGATACTGTAGAATACATATTTAGAATATCTCCTGTCTTATTTTAAGACTAATTGTGCACATTCATGAGAAAATAGAGAAGATCAAAATTTTTAAAGAATTTGCACCCACCCTTGATGACTTGTGCGCGCCCGTCATGTCAATCAAACTTCCAGCCGGCGCACGCAGTCAAACTTCAAAGGCCGGATTGAATTTCACAAAGCTGCGCCGCTGTGTTAAACGATGTTTTTTAACCGCGGAGCAATGTTATAAGATATACAGGTTGAGAAGAAATTCGTTTAATTTAGCTTCCAGTCTGAGGCCATGGCGGCCGTGGGTGGTCTACTACGCCAGTCTGGCTGCATATTTTGTTGCCCCAAGCGGCCATAAAAATCAAAACCATGTCCGGATTGGACGCCGTCAGAAACCGCTTCTCAAAACGGAGCAACCTCCTTGAACGGAGCAAGCATTTCCACAACACATCAAAACATCTACACCTTCACTGTTTAAAACATTCCTAAAAGAAAGAGTGATTACACAAGGGTACACAAATAAGCCATTACAATACTGGTGGTAGTTGAGCGTTCGCACAAATGTATTTGAAGTGACCTCTGACCTCTCACGATTTTTATTGTATCACACTCGATTTTGTACATAACTGCCATTCATTTGTATATGTATTGTTCCTTGTATGATCTTTTTAATGTATTAATGTGAACTCCAGGAAGAATAGTGGAAGATTGTATCTAACACTAATGGAGATTCAAATAAAAACAAACAAACAAAGCATGCGCACAGCGCCCGGATTAGCACCGGAAAATTGACGCCGTTTGCGCCCGTTCCTGGGGGCCCACGCGGACGCCGTCCAGGACGTCCGGGACGTTTTCTACGACGTCAACGACGCCGTCAAATGAGCCAATCTAGACGCGTCCGCGTCAGAAGCGCCGTTTGCGCCCGTCCCTGGCGTCGTTCGGCGCCCGTCCCCGGACGGCGCCTGGAACCCGGCGGGGAGCCCGCGCGGACGCCGTCCAGGACGTCTGGGACGTTTTCTACGGCGTCAACGGCGCCGTCAAATGAGCCAATCTAGACGCGCCCGGCGTTTTTCAGGCCGTTCATACCGTCCAAGACGTGACATCAAGAGATTTACAACCCGTCCAAGTCGGTCTGCGGTCATAATTCAGGACGCATCGAATTTCAGTGGACGCCCGTCACAGACGGCGTTCGGCCGTTTGGGACGGTTTCATTTTCACAGAGGTAGTCCAATCACCCAATTTTCCGACCATTGCCATGTTTCCTTCTCACTGTCAACAAAGTATTCCCCTCATGTTCCAAAAGCTACCAACCAGATTAAACCCAAGCCAACAGCATTCATTTGGAACGATGAATCAAAATTAACATATCAAAGTATTCTAGATAATCAACATACAATTTCAGAATTTCAAAAATTTTGCCAAACATCTTTCTGTTCGACAGAAAAAGCTGTCACAAATTTCACAGATTTATTGTTAGACGTAGCTAAAAAGTCACTTAAAGCAAAGCCCAATAGACAAACAAAGAAACCCACACAAAGCGGTAAGAAAAATAAAGCTTGGTTTGATCAGTGCTGCTGGTCTTCACGCCAACGTTTGAAAAGACTATCGCTGGCATTGAAGAAAGAACCGTGGCTAAAAGACACTAGAAACAAATATTTCACAGCTTTGCGTGACTACAAAAAACTCATCAAACAGCGTAAACGGAAGTACAATTCCGACCTTCTGTTAAAATTGGAACATTTTAACAAAAACAATCCAAAGGAGTTTTGGTCACTTTTAAAGTATTTGGACAAAGAAGTAAATGGAAAACACAAGTCAAATACTTGCGATCCCAATATTACGTCAGAAGAATGGATACAACATTTTACAAGTTTGAATAATCTGATTAATGACAATAGTTTTGACACTATTTTCGAAAAAACTGTCACTGAATACCTTAATCAATTAGATAATCAAACCCCAAGCCCCTTAGATTTCCCATTTACTGCAGGGGAAGTCTTGAATGGTTTAAGTTTATTGAAAACGGCAAAAGCTTCCGGTATTGACTCAATTTCAAATGAAATGTTGAAGTATGGGGCAAAAACCTTATGTCAGCCATTAGTGACTCTGTTCAATACTATACTCAACAAAGGCAACTTTCCTTCTAACTGGAACAGAAGTATTCTTACGCCAATATTCAAATCAGGTGATAAATCTAATGTAGACAATAACAGAGGAGTAGCAATTTCTAGTTGTCTATCCAAATTATTTACGCTCATCCTAAACAACAGGTTACAAAACTTTGCAGAAAGTAACAACCTATTAGATGACACCCAGTTTGGGTTCCGGAAAAGATGTAGAACTTCAGATAATATATATATCCTAAAATCTTTAATAGACAAATACACAAGTAAAAAAGGTGGGAAACTATTTGTATGCTTTGTTGACATGAGGAAGGCATTTGACAGTGTTTGGCGGGATGGGCTGTTCTATAAGTTGTATCAATGTGGTATTGGAGGAAATTTCTTTAATATTATAAAATCCATGTATAGGGACGTGAATTATGCCGTTAGATTAGACAATGGACTATCAAACTCCTTTCCTTCCGTATGCGGAGTAAGACAAGGATGTAATTTAAGCCCTTTACTATTCAATTTATTCATAAATGACATATCTAAGTGCTTTGATCCCACGAAATGTGATCCTGCAGTCCTAACTTCAAAATCCCTAAATTGTTTATCCTGGGCAGACGATCTCGCTCTGATATCATCGTCAAAACAAGGGCTACAGCATTGTATTGATTGCCTAGAAAATTATTGTAAGAAATGGAAACTATCTGTCAATGTTTCAAAAACCAAGGTTGTTGTTTTCGGCAAAGGTTCTAAGAAGAAATACAAATTTCATATTTATGACAAAGAAATAGAAATCACTGACAGCTATACCTACCTCGGTATTCCGTTTACATCATCGGGTAAGTTCAAAAATGCCAGGAAATATTTAAAAACCAGAGCAATGAGAGCACTTTTTAAACTCAAGGCTCTTATACTCTCTAACAATGACGTTTCAATCAATCTTGGGAAAAACCTATTTGATAAATTCGTCAAGCCCATCTTTATGTACGGCTCAGAGATCACATGCTTTGACCGTTCTTCCAAAACTATGAAAATTATTGCATCACATACCGGTAACATCCGTGAATCTTCTCAAAAGGTTCTGTCAACTTTACTAAAAATACTTGATATTCAAAATAACTTTCCTGCCACCATTCGAAAAACCACCTCTTCTGAATCTAATAGTACCTATGTTGTATGTTTCGAAAGAAATACAGATAAAGAAATACTAATGCGTCATGCCAATAGCCAAACTCTACGAGAGAACGGCTTCCAACTCATAAACCTACACGCAAATCAACATATTCCAGAATTTGACATCATTGATATGCGTTTCCAGAAATTCCTGTTAGGTATACATGCCAAAGCCTCAAACGATGGTGTCAGAGGAGAAATGGGAACTTTCCCAACGATGATGGACGCAGAAATGCAACTTGTAAAATACTGGCACCGCTTAGTTCATTTACCCGAAGATACCTTACTTCGGGAGGCATACAATGCTGTTCTTTTAGGAGAACATGATTGGGTTGTCCACGTGAAAAATATCCTCAACTACCACGGTTTTGGACATGTATGGCTGAACCCGAAGTCATACCATATAGATATAATCAACACTCAGCTACGACAACGTCTACAAGATGTTTATATACAAAATTGGCATTGCGCTATTCGAAACAATTCCAAACTTTCCTTTCTTTCTACCTTAAACAAGATTTATAAGCAAGAAAACTACCTTTCAAACATTAAGAGCCTCGACGTACGTAGAGCAATCACAAAACTCAGAATTGGCTGCCATAAATTAAGTATAGAAACGGGGAGATTTCAAAAACTCCCTATAGACCAGAGGGTTTGTCCATTTTGTCCAGAGGTAGTTGAAGACGAATATCACTTTTTGATTGTATGTCCCAAATATTTTGATTTACGTAATTCACTATACTCAATGCTATCGTTGGACTTACCAGGATTTATCTCAATGGACTTAAATAGCAAATTTAAGTACATAATGACATGTGACAACCCATGCATGGTATACATTGGGAAATATATCAAAGAATGTCTAGACGTAAGAAACTCCTCCAATAATTGTAAAATCCCATTGTCATCCCATACTACTACACCATATTGTATAAGATAGACTAGTACACCATATTGTATAAGATAGACGGATTAGCCTAGTAGAATGTTATCTATGTACCAGTGAATGCCATACTCTGTACCTTGTACAATTGTTGAGCAATAAAGTTATTATTATTAAACATACATTTTTGTGAAGTCAGCTTGTATGAAAATATATGCGAATATATCTATGGAACGCAATTAGCAATAAAGGACTGGAAAAATCTAGGAAATACGTGTCGATCAATGGGTTTGTCAACTTTGACCAGAACTAAGGAAAGACAAATTCGCTTTTGACTGAGCGTAAATTATAGATTCTTATACGCTTAGCTCACCATATACGTGTCTAGAATTTTATCTACAGGGATTTCACTCAAATGATTCAAAATTCAAAAACATATTGACATGTGACAACCCCTGCATTGCATATATAGAAATAGAAAATAGTGACGATGATCCACTGTATTCTGCAGCCCAGGTAGAATTTAGAAAATATTTGAAAATGTATGATAGATAATATATGAGACAAATGCCCAGAAGTTTGAGATTCCACCAATATCTTAAAGGTACATTAGTGCGGGCTGATTAATTTCAATGTTATGTTATCGATATGTTATGTAGTTTTATGACGCATTTCTGATACGTGGTAATATAACATTGTATAGTATTGTGATTAGCCAAGTTTGCTAATTAAAAATCAATCTAAGCTCTTTCACGGAAGACGAAGCTGTCCCTATCTGGGGATTGTATCATCCTGTTCACCTGTTTCATGTCTTCTCCCGACCATCCAACGTGGAAGTTCTGAACAATCTACATTGAAAAATATCATCATTATCATCATCAAGTCCAAGTACGTACCGGGTGGTTGGGATGAAGGAAAAGAACAGGTGACAAGTTTTGTCACAGTACACAACAAAAAATGGTAGGGTGAGACAGAACAGGGACAAGAACTAACGACAAGACAAGTACAAATTTTACACATGCATCTTTGAATCAGATGTTCCGGTTTGTGTCAAGTACAGAGATAACGTTAGATATCAAGATTCAAAAATGAAAAAAAAGTAGTCTGTAATATGTTATGCCAAAGAGGTTGAATGATATTTTCAATCTCCGGGTTGTTTTTAACCACTAAAATACAACGGAACCTACCCTGACCAATCCAAGGTGCAGTTCTTGTTCTGCAAAACGCCGGCCTAGAGAAGGAATACAGAATGACAAGATTAACACGATATCTAGTTGATCATGAATGTTATCACTGAAAACTTCCCAAGTGCACATAACAAGATTCCGGGAGAGTCAGAGAAAAAATCAGGAAAACATTCCAGGATAGTCCAGAATAAATTTTAGATCAAGGCAAAATTCCAGGAAGACTTCCAGCAAAGTCCAAGAAAGTCCGTACCGATGCACATCCTCGGTCCGTAGCCGAACGGCAGCAGGGTGAACGGTTGGACGCCGCTCGACTCGTCATCACGGAGCCATCTTTCCGGTTTGAAGACTTCCGGTTCCGGATAGTATTCCGGAAGTGAGCTGATGACGTCATGAGCCATAAAGATCATTGTCTGAAGTAAGGTATACACAAGCACATTAGTCTAAAGTACATCGTCAATTGACAATACTTTTTGTTCAAAATGCCAAGTCATGTCCAACGGATGAGACTATAAGGGCACGTGACCTTAGCCATTTGTCATATGAACTGAAGAAGGTCATCGTTGTTAGAGGTGACGGAACGTAATTTGTTTGTATGAACATTTTGTTTATCGTGTCTAAATACAGTTCAGCTACAGATACACCATTAACTACCAATACAGATACTATTTCATGTTATTACGTCATTTTACATCATGTTATTTTGTATTGAGAACGAAGCTTATTGGTCTGAATTTAATCTGACAATAGATGTAGTTTATTGCAGTATCTGACTGACCTACCTTCGCAGGGACGACGTACCCCGACAACACGATGTCTCGGTCCAGCGTTCTCACGTTGTTAGGAACAGTTGGATAAAGCCTGAAAAATTTCGATACGACGAAAAGATCAAGTTAAATATGTAATACTATCTTCTCACGGTTGCAGATAAATGTATCGACATATTCGAATACTTAGCCATGCGTTTCTAGTAAAATTCGTAGGAAGTCGTGCAAATGCTTAGGCACCCTGTATAAGGCCACTTGAAGATAATGGGTTATATGTGAATAGGCCAGGAACAGCATCTCCATAGAACATCATTATGAGAGACTCACTTCCCAAATGCTGAGAAGCAAGGTTTCTATATAGTATATATATCCTTTCATGTACCTGAAAGTTTCCTTCACCACGGCACGAAGGTAGTGCATCTTGTTCAACATCTTATCGTCTACGGGCTGCCCGGCTGGGACCACCTCCATGATCTCTTGGTAAAGTTTCTCCTGGGCTTCGGGATTTTTCGCCAGCCAGAAAAGGTTGAACATCAAGGTGTTCCCCGTCTGAATAAAAATGAAAATTAAGCTGGCAACTAAGAAACGATATGTACGATTAAATATATACTGTACCTACTTCATACTTATGACCAGCCATTGGATTGGACTTGATGTCTAGTACTTTTAAAGGAAGTTTGGAAATGGAAAGAAAGTGGCTGTTCGCCCAAAAAAGACCGGTGACTTGAAGATGTTGTGACTACATCAACGCACTTAATAGTAATGGAATTTCGAGATAAAAGAGTCTTCCTGTACTAGGACGAATTCAGATGATCCCGAGAAAAATGATGAAGCCTCAATGGGAAGGATTTGAAAACTAGTTTGGACCGTTCACACGTGTGCGTATAATCCGAATGAGTTCTGTACTTATATTTGTTTGAAATTGGTTAAGGTGAGGTGTGCGGTCGAAGAAGTTCTTTTTTTTCGGTTCGATAACCAGACTGCATAACGCTGGGTCAAAGTAGAAAACAACTTATTCGCCGCATACTTTTACCTAAATCACAACATGTTACTAGAGTTAAGTATTTGTGCTACATCATACTTCAGTTTTGCTATGTTTGTTTAGCGATTACGGTGTCTTTTTATCTATGTGAATTGGTATTGAATTCTTATTTTTATTTTAGTTGAATGTGTGATACTTGTGTGCCGATTGGTTGAAAAAAGAGCTTGCGACACCAAAAAACACCCCTCCCAATAAGATAGTATGGCGACCCTGTGACGTCACAATTCAAGATGGCGGCCACCAAACATGCCAACGGATCCAACAAAGGTTTTGCTATGCAAACCTAAGAATGCACAACTCATACGGCTATACCGTGTCGATCCCGGCAGCCAGGAGGTCCACCGCCATCAGCATGGCTTCCTCGAACGTGACGTCATTCCTGGACAGGAGGCTCTGGAGGAAGTCCGTGTTCGACTCGGTCAGTTTCCCATCTTCGGTCTTGCCTTTAGTCAGCTTTTCCTTCAGCAACTTGGCAGCGACACTGGGATTTGATGCCAATCCAAATATGAGTCAAAACTAGACTTAAGTATTTGTGCTACACATACTTCAGGGTTACTATGTTAGTTTAGCGATTACGTGGTCTTTTTATAAATATGAATTGGTATTGAATTTTTCTTTTTTTTTGGAGTTGAATGTGTGATTGTTGTGCGCCGATTTGTTAAAAATAGAGAGAACGCTAGCGACCCCCAAAACACCCCTCCCAATAAAATGATATGGCGACCCTGTGACATCACAAATGAAGATGGCGGCCACCACACATGCCAATGGAGCCAACAAAGGTTTTGCTACGCAAACCTGTAACTGTCCATGAAGACCACCCATGGGGAGCAATGGAACTACCCACAGAGGAGCCAGAAGCCATTGGGCTTGTTCAGCTGAACTTTTAGACCGGCCTACTAAATGCGGCTACATCAACCTTCAACATTTGCAACAATCCCCCCCCCCCCCCGTGCTCGCGCCCTCAACCTCATGAGGTTTAGCACAAAATACCACAAGGTAACACAAGGATAGTCTCTATAGCTACCAGACTAACTACGTCGGCAATAGAAAGGATATTTGCCAGGGTTTAACTTGCAGGCTCCTAGGATTGCACATTTTACCCTCACTTCGTGCCCAACTAGTACTCCATTAGCCATAAGTTAGCATACTATTCACTCTATTTGGACAATTTCTAATATTTTCTAGCATTCCACGCGACCTGGTAGAAGCTAGCACAAGGAGACTACATGAAAAAGAACTAACTTTAAGCCTGCAGCTGAGATACTTACGTGTGCCATTGGTCGACTGCCTTCTCAAACTTCCTCCACGTTGGGGTACTGATGTACTTGTAAAGACCGACTGCTGACATCTCCAGCTTGCCGAATGCATCGAAGAAGTCGTTGACCCCGTCGATCATCATCTGTGCGTCAGAACCCGGTTCAAGGTCTTCCAAGGTCAGACAGCCGAGCCGCTTGTCCAGCACAACCACGCTGATCGCTGAGAAAGAAAAAAGTAAAGTCATTCATCGTAGAGTTGACAAAGTTGTGAACATGAAATAAATCACTTTTGTGTCATGGGCCGCGATAATGTTCGATACGGCTGTTCCGGACCGGTCCGTATTTTCCGGTTTTGCCCGGGCCACGATTCGCATTGCACGGGCTTCCATCAAATAATTCGAACGCGCTTCGAGTGCGCTGGGTGCGCCACTGTCAAACACAGTATTCAGACGTTTGGATCGCTGTTGTTACAAGTTTTTGGTCGAGGAAACGTTCTCAACTTCTAGCGGATTTCACTCCGACCCGCGGTGGGGCTGGAACCTCGGGCGATGCAGAATACATCTTGTTGTATTCTATACATAATATATACACATTGCACGGTGTGTGTAAAATATGGTTAATTGGGAAAATCAATATTCTCTTCCTTATGAAACGTTTCCTAGGTAGGTTCTCATACTCACACTCTAGCGCCCATCTGTACACGTAGCTGGTGAAGTTGTGAATTTGACCTCCGCTCTCTTCCTTCTCTGTCAGAGCCCTGATGACGTCAATCAAGTCCCTGGTGACGTCATCCTGTAGTGAGGCGTACGCACCGACAGTCTTGGGCCGCATCAGGTCCTTCTGAACCGAGCTGCGCACGCGCTGCCACTCCTCTCCGTTTCTAAGAAATAAAGACGAAATCTGATCTTCCTGTCTGCAAAGTCTAGATTTAATGTCCGTTAACCTTTATCCATCACATTCAAGCATATGAAGCACTGATATTACTAATATGCAGCGCACGGTTACAGTCACATTCCTGTAAGCTTAGCACAAGAAATGTCGAAACTTGATTTGTGCATGTGCGTGTGTGTGTGTGTGTGTGTGAGTGTGAGTGTGTGTCTTTGTAAGTGTGTGTGTTTGTTTGTGTGTGTTTGTGTTTGAATCTGCATTGTAACGTAAAATATTCAAAGGAAGATCGTAAAAATGAAGACAGGAGAAACAACTCAATATTGATTTTTTTAAAGATGTTAATGGAAAATAAGCAACTTTATGCAAAATATTTGTGCATGTGTGTGTGTGTGTATGTGTGTGTGTGTGCGTGTATGTGTGTGTGAGTCTGTGTACGTGTGTGTGTGTGTACGTGTGTGTGCATGTGTGTGTGCTTGTGTGTGTGTGCGCGTGTGTGTGTGTGTGTGTGTGCATGTGTGTGTGTGTGTGTGCGCGTGTGTGTGTGTTTGTGCGTGTGTGTGTTTGTGCGCGCGTGTGTGTGTGTTTGTGCGTGTGTGTGTGTGCATGTGTGTGTGTGTGTGTGCGCGCGCGTGTGTGTGTGTGTGTTTGTGCTTGTGCGTGTGTGTGTGTTTGTTCGTGTTTGTGTGTCAGTGTTTATGTGTTTATTGTCTATACCTACAAGTTTGCTACTCCAGCTGGCAGCTTCTTAAGTTCCCGGTAAATTTTCATGCTCATCAGCGGAAGGCGCTCCGGATATCTCCCCTCGTTGCGGAACACCTTCTCGATCTCCTTGGGATCGCTGATGACCACCAAGTCCATCGGGCCAAGTTTCTCCCGGTAGATGATCCCGTAGGTCCTCGTTCTCTCCCTGAATGAGTCCCGGAGGTTTGTCTTTACCGGGAATCGACCTGAAAATGAATAATATAATGGGTAGATCTGAAGCACAGAGGACGAGGTCCTCCAACAATAGAACGAGAAATTCCGAGTAGAGTAGAGTAGAGCAGCTAGAGCAGAGCAGAGCAGAGCAGAGCAGAGCAGAGCAGAGCAGAGCAGAGCAGAGCAGAGCAGAGCAGAGCAGAGTAGAGTAGAGTAGAGTAGAGCAGAGTAGAGTAGAGTAGAGTAGATTAGGGTAAAGTAGAGTAGAGTAGAGTAGAGTAGAGTAGAGTAGAGTAGAGTAGAGTAGAGTAGAGTAGAGTAGAGTAGAGTAGAGTAGATGAGGGTAAAGTAGAATAGAGTAGAGTAGTCTAAATGTCCCCTTGGCGCCTGCAACCCCGCTGCTTCGCCGAATTTCGTGGATCCGTGCCCGAGTTCGATCCTAGCTATAAGGTCAACTCCAGCTCAGACATGCTGTAAGGGATTGCATTCGTCATTTCGGATGGTGACGTAGAGCCTGAGGCCCCGTGTATGAGGGAGCTTGGGGCTCAAGCGTCAAACCTCTGCACGTAAAAGAATCCAACACACATATCTAGAAGAGTAGGGGTGACCCGGTTTGCTTGGCCACAAGCTACTAGTACTTGAAAAAGGCATCATGCTTCACCTCAATTTGAGAACGACTGCTTTACCCTTTACTATGAGTTCTCTTGCTCCAGTGATTATGAATATGATTTGTTATTTGTACTATTGCTACACTACTGTAAAACAATGAAATATACAATAACAGAAAAGTAGATACAATTCCCTCGGCCTTCTGAACAGAGAAAGGAGAGCACCATTCGAAACATGACATGTATGCAAAACGCAGCAAAATAGATCAAAAGACAGTCAAGGAGTAAAGGCTCAAAACATCTGCTTGGAGGTCAGAGCTCCACCAGGACCCTGATTGGGTGACGTCATGACTCACGTCATGGGTCAAAACTACACAGTCGTATACATAATAGGGCGGCATATCCTGAACATTCGTCTACTTAACTTGAAAAGAAGCCTTGCAACAACAAGTCAGCGCATCAAACAACACATGACATACGTGGCAACCTGAGAACCATACAGCCAATTACAAATCGATACCTTTTACCGTGTCTACGTATACCTGCCTGATCATGACCTGGTAAGTTTAACTAAAAGAAACTCAGGCAACACGTACAACCTGGGCATTATTTACGTAGTGATTGCAGATCGGGCGATAAAAAAGAAACGACCGAGTTACCTTAAAATAGACGTGGTGCTTCAAAGGGGGAGTTTTAACCTTTCACCTTTTGAATCTATATACTGGGCACCACAAGGTAAAACTAGTTATGGCTTTGGCCCTCCCGTGTTACGTACCTAAAGGAGTGTACTCCAACGCCGTACCGATGAGGGGGAGACCCTTCGGCCCGGGGATCTCGTCGAACGGCCGAGCGGCTGCTTCGTGCGCAGCGCTCTCTTCCGCCCTGGTGCTCTGTGGACGGTAGGTCGTTTTCAGAGCCGCCAGACTTCGTGCGCCACAAACACGGAACAAACTCCCTCGCTGTCCGACAACTCTCTGTAGCAAGGACATCCTGACACTCGGTTTAGGAAGGCTCAACAGGTGTCTAAATGATCAGTCAGGCCTCCACGATAGGTTCTGAAGAGTTTCTTGTTGTCAAGTCAAGATGTGAAGAGTTGCCAGTGCTGGTTCTTGACATGAGAAGGCCCCTGCACAAATATGCAAGGACACTAGGTTGTGTCGATTTACGTTTGTGGGTGACTGTTTGTCCAGGTCATCGTCCGATTGGTCAAGGCCAGGTCATCGTCCATGTCTCGAGTCATCCCGCACGGACCGAACCATTCTTGACGGGGAGGGGGTGGCAACCCCTACTTGTACATGTATTTTCCTGTGATTTGTTTGCCACTATTACAGACCTGCACGGTTGTCCGGAGAGCTAGTTTTACACTATTGGTTTTGTATGTCATTGATTGGTCCAAGTGAGCACGTATGGTAAGACAAGTGAATTCAAGTTCATTACAATGTCATGGTATGTTAACTATGGACATTAGGACTTCATTTGTATTATCAATGTGGAAGATTTAAATTCCAATGGTGGTAAATGACTGGATTATTTATGTATCGCCCATACTAGGTATGGGCGGTACATATTGTGTTTGTTATGTTTCTTTCTCCTGTCAAATCTTTCAAATCGATTCACTCGGTGGTCTCTGGGCCAAATGGGCTCAAATTTGGTATATAGGTAGAGTGGGTAAATACCCTGGGGTGTTTTTTTTTTCCATTTTTTTGATACATTCCTTTAAACAGATTTTATTGAGGTTTTTCTGACCAAAAACGTACTTTTTGGCCTAGCTCCTGTGCTCTGGAAATATATCCAAATGACCTGAAATTTGCTATGGGGATACATTGAAAAAATATTCGAAGAACCCCATTCGCACTTTTGGCATACATCACTTCAAAATACGATTTTGGAGGGTATTTTGGGGCGAAGATTGCCAACACTACCTAAAGGTCAGTGACCCCAAGCCCCGTGCAGCTGGCCTGCGAGTCTGAAATTTGCATGATACGTGTTGGTCCACCGCCGGAAGAGTCCATTCTTGTATGTGGGGGACATTTTAAAAATTCAATTTTGGGCTTGGTTGATCATCAAAAAGGTCCAGTATTTTTGGTGGAGGTTTTTTTAACAGACCAGTATGAATATGGGTGCCGAGAAGAGCCCATTTATGCATAGGCTTTCAAATTGGGAGAGATCCATTTCTGACTGGTCTTATATTCAATTATTTATTCAAATACCAACATTGGAGACATACAACAAACGTTAGCCTCGATGCCACAATCGCTCTTTGCATGGGGAAGGAAATGGGCGATAGATGTTGCATTTGCTCCTGCAAATGTTGCCTTTCTAGTTCTTCTTCTTTTCAGACCTGATATTAGATATGTGTACTAAGTAGTGACTGCGAAATTCGCAAACTGATAATAGTACAGGCATTTTTCAAGATGTACAGTAACTTATGATGTACAGTGAACAAAGAGACAATACAATGAGTGTGATACAACAACAGTGGGATGATTTATCTACAACCTTTTAATTAATACAAGGGAAAATTGCTACGTCGACAAATATAGTCTGAAGGAACTTTACAACAACCATTCAAATTACAGAGAAAAAAAACAAGAGTAAATCTTACAATTATGACAAAACGTCTCTTTAAGTTTAACCATTGATTGTATAGTTTTCCCCCAAGGCACATGAAAAGTCAACAACTATCGCCTAGCTACATAACAGTCCAGCAGGAATGGACCATTGAACAATTACATACATACACGCATAAGATTGGTCACTTCAAAACTGGAAATGCATTTTTCAATTTTCAATGGCACTATTTCAGAGCCTTACATTTCAATGAGATGCCTATTGACTTTTAAGTTTGTACATTTTCAAGTCATTTTATTCCTTTCATGTTAAAAAGTGCTATCTTTTTTCGTACTTAATGGTCACCAAGTAACAAACCTGAAGTTAAGGGTTACATGAATAAGACTGAAACAGCATCTCTTCTCCTTAAGTCAGAAGCATCATGATTAAGACAAGCTATACTGACTAAGAGTGACTAACTGTCCCAATGGAAGAAGCGTGGTGTTACAAAAGGCTGCTCTCAAACCAAAAATTTAAGAAGTATCTAATCTGAAATTCTTCAAATTTCCAAATTCCAGGTGACCAGTATCAATGCAACTTCTTATACTTCAAGCTGTAGAGGGTTATGTATATTCGACCAATATTCAAAATCTCCCCATTAAAAACCATCAGTAGAAATTATCCAAATTTCTTGTAGATTTTTCTACACTTCACAAAACATGATTAATCAAGTCATAAGTCAGCTTTATTTAAGGATAATATACATAATATAAGACAATTTACCATGATTTTTTTGAAATAATACAATTTCTTGAAATAGAATTCTGATGTTCGGCTGGACATCATCATACAAACAGTTTGAAAAGACTGTATATTTTCACAGGAAATCTTACTTTGCTTCATATTAGGCCACACAAAATGTACTTGCTGGTTCTCATTTGTTCTTAAAAAAGGAGTGCATCAACATGAAAACAGAGTCTGAGGCGAAAGTCCATACCTTGGTACACATGCTTTCAGGGAGTGGATACAGACTTCAAATTTTAGTTTTCCACCCATGGCCATTCCTGTTTTTATGTTGACCACTTGCTGACAATGAATGAGAACCAAGAAATTAACTTGTTGTGGCCTATGCTAACTTGCTTTCATATTTACCTTTCCTTATATTCCCCCTCCATAGTGTTAGACATTAAACATTATTATATACTTTTCCTATAACCCAACACGATTTCACAGAGCTGAAAATATGCAGTCTTATCAACAACAGGCCTTTTAAGGCTTCAAATTTTGGTAATATTTGCACAATTCTTAGTTGGCCTCCATAAATACACGTTATGTACATGGTTATGGGACTGTACATATTGGTATCCATCCATTCATCTTCCTTTGCTCCTGGTTTGGTGTGCTGTTCATTGTACGGGTGGGGAGGGGGGCTGTGGGCCGCCTTCCTATAAAAACAAATTGAGAGACCAAATCATTACAATTATTGCCAATTGCCAAAATTCTAAACAAGTAAGTTATTCTCAAATACAAGAAATATGCTGTATACCAGCAAATACTCACAATTATTGCCAATTACAAACCTTACTGCCTCTCCAGAGTTTAAATATAGAATTCTGTAGCCAGCTTCAAAATTTTAAACAAATAATACAAGAAATATGCTGTATACTAGCATACGATAGTACTTTTATGTATAGGATTACAAAAGAATTTAACAGCACTTGGTGGTAAATGTGCAGATGTTGCACAACAAATCCATGTGTGTTTTTTGCCACACTTTTAAAGAATTAGCCAAAGAGGCTTAGTGGGTGTTACTCCACTGCCATGTGTATATAACCTTACACAAATATCTAGGTGCACCAGTGCACCCATAGTCAAAAATAAGGTGCACAAGTCCAATTCCCGTGCATACACACCCAGCAGTTTGAGTCGTGGATAAGATCTCATGAAGAAAAGTAAAAAGAGACTTTGTGGCCTGTCTCCTGCGGCCTGAGCGGATAAGACTTACTGCAGGTAGTTCTAAGGTTTGTGCATGTGCTACAAAAAAGGGAAGCAAAAAGAAAACACACATACATCGTTGGCAGCGCTGGGTTTCTGGTCGCCCTGACCCCTGAGACTAAGTTACATTAAATCTGAAGTCACTACTTATCTGAATACACTTGTATAGTTGTTAAGAAAAAGTGAAAAGACACATACATCGTTGGCAGCGCTGGGTTTCTGGTCACCCTGACCCCTGAGGAAGTCACTACTTATCTGAATACACTTGTCTAGTTGTTAAGAAAAAGTGAAAAGACACATACATCGTTGGCAGCACTGGGTTTCTTGTCACCCTGACCCCTGAGACTTTTACATTAAATCTGAAGTCACTATTTATTTGAATACACTTGTCTACTTGTTAAGAAAAAGTGAAAAGAGAGTTACATCGTTGGCGGCACTGGGTTTCTGGTCGCCCTGTCCCCTGAGACTCTTACATTAAATCTGAAGTCACCATTTATCTGAATACACTTGTTTACTTGTTAAGAAAAAGTGAAAAGACACATACATCGTTGGCAGCTCTGGGTTTCTTGTCGTCCTGACCCCTGAGACTCTTACATTAAATCTGAAGTCCCTATTTATCTGTCTACTTCAACTACTTGTTAAGAAAAAGGGAAAAGAGAGTTACATCGTTGGCGGCCCTGGGTTTCTGGTCGCCCTGCCCCCTGAGACTCTTACATTAAATCTGAAGTCACTATTTATCTGCATACATGTACATGTACACTTGTCTACTTGTTAAGAAAAAGTGAAAAGACACATACATCGTTGGCGGCTCTGGGTTTCTGGTCGCCCTGCCCCCTGAGACTCTGTGGCCTGAGCAGGTACAGCACTAGGGCGATGACGACCCACGCGATCATCATCATGGTCAGGGTTAGACCCGCATCGCCCTCCGGTGTGCCGTTAGGTCCAGGTGCTGAGGAGAAACATGGCGGTACATCACAAACGAGAAATCAAAGGTCTCATACGGGAGGGGGTTCTCCCCCTCACGCTCCTCCCCCTAAAAAATTTGTAAATTGAGACCCCCCAAACATGGTTTTGGTATAATGTTATTCTGGGTAACTTTTATGTGCATTTTAAAACTTAACTTTTGTAACGAAAATTTAGTTGTGCTCCTTTTTTTTTTAAATTCTACACAAAAGTAGCCGGCACAAAATTGAAAGTAGGCGGTGAAAATAGCCGCCTGCCAGCTTGTTTTGACAAGGCTGTAGCAGGCAGAGGTGCAAAATTAGGTAACCGGCCGGGCTTAACGGTTACAGGCTGGCTGCACAAAAGACCCAGTCCAAATAATGTATTATAAGCCCCAAAAAGGCTAGGAGAGCTTGCTATGGACACTAATTGATTGCGAGCATCTCGCTGATTCTGTCTTCTGTATTTTTCCCACTGGCTCTCAATAATGTTACAAACATGCATATGGTTCTAATCAGCATGTGGTTACTATAACTAGTATAAGATATCCCATAAAGATAAAAAAGTTAAAAGCTGTCACACAAAAATAGAAGGATTTGTAATTGTGATTATAAGTAGCAGAGTTAACAACACCCTGCTTAAGGCAGCTAAAAGCTGTGGAAACGTACGTGACTGGTGTGAGGATATTGACCGTGGTTGTGCTAAGAGAACTCAATTGACATACTAAGCTTATGAAGCTTAGCATTCACGGATTGGTTCTGTAAGCGTTGTTTTACATAACTAGTTTGTTTCTCAATGTTTCTGCCCCATTGTACAACGGTAGAAGACTTGTATGAAACAGATACTTACGGTCTTGGACGCACTCATTGTCAGTGCAATATTGCTGAGAATTTCTCAACTGAAAGGAAAAAACAGAAAAGTTACTTTAACAAAGTTCAGTGCCACAGAAAACAGTAAGCACAAATGTAGGGTTTACAGTAAAATATTGTTACAAATGTATGCTAACACAGAAGGTAGAATAAAAGATGGCACAGCAAAAACACAGCAACAATTTTCTTGCATCGGATTGAAAGCTAAAACCTTAACTAAGAACATTCACTCAAAAACATGAGTACCAGAGCAATGAGCCGGCCCATCACGGACTCGTGTGAACACACACACTCGCAGGGATCAAACCCACCCTCCGCCATGACTCACAGCTGCCAATCAATCTATCAAGCAGGGCTGGGAACCAATCAGCAGCCTTGTAACTTTGACAGGTCTGACGAGAAAAGTTTTGAAAGGAGGAAGACAGCTAGAAGACAGAGAGAGAGACAAAGAACACTTTAAGAAAGTTTAATTTTCAAGAAGCTGCACTTTAGCAGAACAGTCTTTGATTCTGGGTCAATGAACTAAAAGTAAAAGAAGCAAGAACATCAACATGGCTGCGACGAATAGTTTCATAAAACCAGAATGAAAGACTGTACCACATGATTCTTATGACAGAAAGTCCCACTGAATAGTAAGCTGAGACTTGTACACATGTACAAATTATATGAAATTCTTTTTCTGTTGAAGGTCAGGATATGATGGTTTGATGCTTCAAAACTGCACTCATATTTCTATCCATCGAACAATCTCAGCAAACGTTCAGTAGGACTTCTGTTTACATAAGTTCTATCGGTTTCCAATGGTTACCAGTTCGAGCAGTCGGTCCATCGCGTGGAAGTGGTTCCACACACACTCGCACGGGTCCCATCCGCCCTCTGCCATCCTGGTGTGCTGAGCAACTCTCGACTCCCTAACAACTGAAAACATGGCGCAAATGGATCATACCGTTTCTTACAAACATAAGTGAAAAGTACAACTATAACAGTACAGTTTAAACCAGTCTCAAATCATAGATATATTAATATATGTTTTATTTCTTGTTGCCTTTTTACAAAATTCCTCTACAGCTCTAGTAGCTAACTGGAAGGTCGCCCAAATTACAGTTTTATACCATAGATCTGTTTCCAACTTTCCGTTCCTTTTGCTTTACAGAGAGTTGGAAAACAAATCTGGATTCACTTGAAGCTTTTCTTTGGAAAAAGATTTGGGGAACAGTTTAACCATATTGCTCTGCAAAACGTCTAGTGTGCACAACACATAATTAAATCTGTTTCTAACTTCCTGTTCCTTACAGAGAGTTTGACAACATATTCACCCAGCTTCTTTAAAATCCTCATGATCAGTTAGTATTGCATCACATGATTTGTACAATGAGTGCAGTAACAAAATGCAAATCATCGGTTCAGCTCCGTGGATCGATTAAGCCTGTGGGAAGATGCACCTGTTGAGTATTCTTTACTAGGTCATTTGTACACAGGTGTGAAATGCTTGTGGTAGATGAGACATATGTGAATTACTTTTGTGATAAAATTCTTAAGATAAAATTTCACGCACACCCCTCCCTGTTCACTTGCTGAAGCTGAGTAGGCCTACATTAGACTATAGAGGCGAACTGTCAGAAAACTAGGTTAATACAAACAAGTACATCAAGAAAAACTAGAATTTCATAACACTGTTACGACTTGCAAAAAGGCCACTAAAATATCTCTGTGCAGCAAAATAAATGATTAGGTAACAATAGGTTGTTCTAATACCTCTCCCTGAGCCAAAGTAGTTGTTAATGGCATATTGTTTTGTGTTTCTCATCATTGAGAAGGAACTATCAACATTAAAAGTTTATCAACCCTGCGCCTGTTTAAGTTACCATATGTTAACATATCCGAGTTGCTGTAAGGTTGCATCCTGTTTAGAAATGCCACTCTGTGACTCACAGTTATTTATGTGAAATATCTTGTCTGCTGAGCAGATATTCATGACAACAACATAAAGGTTGTAAAAAATCTTTAAAAAATATACACACAGGAGATTAATAGTACTTTGTTAATACCTCGAAATATCATATGCCTGCTTTTGCAATATGAAATTCAAAATACTGTGCCTGGACGTGTGTAGCTTGCCCAAAGGCAAGTTGAAGTTTCTTTTATTTTTCCTGCAATTATCTCAATAATTATCATTCCGAAAATTACTAGTTGCGGATTGTTACCTTTATTTCCCCCCCTTATGGTAACTAAGATAAGAGTTATTTGCAAACCAAATTTTATTTATTGTGAACCCGCAGAATGACATGAGATTTAAGAAATCCAACAACCGTCAAAGATCAAAATTATTTCTACCAAAATTACCCCCCCCCCCCAAAAAAAAACTTCTGTTCATGTTTTGGTTACCTTTATTACGTAAACGTACCTGTCGCAAAAAAGGGCGTATCACTGATCTAATTATTCTAACCGCAAAAAAATTGGCAACGACAACAAACGTTTTATATACTTAGCTGACAAAAAGAGACCAAATAATAATATAACTGTAATGTTGTTTAGAACTAGGGCGAAGCCATGAGGAAATAAAAATATGCCAAGTTTTACGTACTCGTTTGATCAAAACAAAGATGGCCGCCATATTTTCATAGACGAAAAAAGTCAACACAGACACCGGTAAAAAAAAATCCCCATTTTTCATCACAAACAAGCCATGAAATGAAACAACAGTTATGCCACACGATAATTGATTTCTTACCTTCAAAACGGTAGGAATGTTTGGACGGTAATGTCCTGTTTAGCGTTGTTAATCCAGTTTTTCTGCGGGAGTTTCAGGAGATATCTCAGACCGGTTCACTACAAAAGGACACGTCAACTTAACTACAGTGCCCGGATGTAGCCCGGGAACCAAGTCCCCATAGCGTACCAAATATTATCCTGATCAGTACATTTTGCGTCTGTAAATCTGGAAAAATTAACATAATTCTAATACAAAAATGGACAATGTTTGCTAGAAATTGCATATATATCTTTTTACATCACTTAGAATACATGAATATTTGGTTTAGGTGTTAAGACCTACGCTTGGCTTTAATCATCAGGTTATTTTTGAAAGGTGTGTATTGTCCTGCCTGAATTTTTTTTTATCTCGACTTCCCGAATCCGGGTGGATTTGAATGATGCAACAAGTGGGCGTGGCCTCTTACAAGTGTGATCATACCATTGCGTCGATGTATTCAAAACGACGAAGGATCGCCACGTCGTTTTGTGGTGGAAAGAAAATGTACGTGGGAACATATACGGTAGCTGGCTTCATACAGTGTGTGTAGCAAATTCTCTGTCACCAGGGGAACCAAAAAAAAACACGAACTGAGAGAAATATGACTGGAAACGTCGTCGAAACGTCGGCTCTTGTACTGAAATACTTGGTTGTGAATAAAAGAACCTTCAATTTGCTATTCAGTTATTCGCCAACCTGATGAAATTATTAGCGGAAATATATAAATATAGGCTGCCAAACTGTTTATATGTCAAATGAAGTCGTATTCGACGTCCTTAATTGAATACTAGACAATTCAACCCTAAACTCGCCATTTGATGTGCAGCCATTTTTTAAAAGTCTGTTGACAGAGCATGCCAGTAGCAATGTACTTGCACTATTATATTACTGGAATCGTGTCTTGTTAGTCCGCTATCACAAGAAATCCAAAGTTCGCTATCTCGCTAACTAAATATCGACAAAAATGAACAGGCGTAGAACAACCCGAACCCTAACGCTACGTTACATATCACTGTGGTTACATATACTTGAAGAAAATTGTAGTGTCTTTCTACACATTATAATGCATGATGTCATTACCCCCATCGAGAATAATACAAAATATTGTATATAGGACAGAGCCTGGTGTGTATTTTCGACACTTTATTGTAACAAGATTCCCTGATCAAAATTATGTGTATAACAAGAACGACGCACGTTCAACCCGTATCAGTAGCAGCACAGTAGTAGACTTTTGATATAAAATCAGCCATTTCCATTGGCTGGATGTGACTGAAAGATTTCAGGAATTGTTCATAATCTAATATATGCTTGTTTCTTACATTGCTGTATGGTAGTTTTCGCTGTACGTTTACTTCATCAATGTATAACTAAGTATCTTAATTGGCACTCTTGCCTCTGAAAATTAACTATATAAATGTAAAAAAAGATGTAATATGTAATATTTTCAGACCCGTATAGCTGGTTCGTTTAATACATACACTTAACATCCAATTTGATTTCAAAGAGCACCAACGTTCATGAGCAAAATACACTTTTAAGTTCAGTACAAAACATCACACTTTGAAATTATTTACTCTCTGAAAACCTGCCATACCCGCATACCGTATCTTTGTACATTAACCAAACACCTCAATTGTACAAACATTTAAAGACACATCAGTCGTAGCAAAATAGACTCTGTTCAATACAAAACATAGCGCTTTGAGACATACCCTCCCGGGGTTCGGTTAGAGCGAGATGCTGTCAGTTCTACTAGGTCTGAGCGCAAAGAGTTTTTCTTCTAGCACTTCCACAACTTCTGTTGCCGATGGTCTGTTGTTCGGCTGCGCGTTCCAACACCGAGACGCGTGCCGTTGGTACCAGCCTTCAAGAACCGACGACTCTTCCTCGTCCTTTTCGGGAAAGGCCGGCCTGACATTGTTCGCAACGACTCCAAAGATGACAACGTGGGGATTTTCTCCTAGGTAGGGATGTTCTCGGGACCGCATCTGCCACAGCGTGATGCCGTAGGAATAGATGTCGGCTCGTGTGGTCGGTGGGTCCCCTCGCATGAGCTCGGGCGCCCGGTACGCGAAGGTGCCGGTGAGGTGTGACCGCTCCGTCGGGCTGACACGCCCCGTCTCCCCGTCAACAACCTGGCAGCACCCGAAGTCCCCCACCTTGCAGCGGTCGTCCCCGGTGACCATCACGTTGGCTGGCTTCAAGTCCAAGTGCGCAATGTTGTGTTTGTGGGAGTAATCCAAGGCTTTTGAAATGTCCAAGGCGAAACGAAGACGTCTTCGGATGTACAGCGGTTCCTCGGGATCCGAGATCACCTGTTGGAGGTTCTTCTCACCTGCGTGTTCCATCACGATGAAGGTGTTGTCCTTCAAGGTGGAAGAGCTCACGGCGAGAGTCCGCACGATGTTCGGGTGCCGGAGGTCCAGGACGCACAGCTCGGCCTTGAGGCTCTGTGCCGCCGCCGGCAGGTTGTGCCTGCACCGGTCCAAAACCTTCACGGCCACCCGCTTTCCTCCGTACCTGCCTTCGTAGACCGTTCCAAATCCGCCGTTCCCTATCGTCTGTCCTCTGTGTAAGTCGTCCTCGCTCACGCTACATCTCGCGACTTCTCTACTCTCCTTGAATGGCACAGCTCTGCAGCAAGGCAACCCTGCCGGTTTGCAGTCGGGGCCACCCCTCTCAGACACCGCCCCATTGTTATTGTTCGCTCCGCTGTCGCAACTAGAATCCCTCTTGCTCGCCGAATCGGACGAATTCCTCGAAAAAGCCCACTCTCTCACCTTCCGGCTGAAGCGCCTAGCTTGGTGAGGACTTGGGCTGGGTTTCTTCGGGGTGCAACCCATCGCGATGACAGCACGCAGCAGCGAACGCTGCTTCTCCACGAGTCGGGCGGCGGCGAGGAAGAGTTTTTGCGCCGTGCGCAAGGTCCGCAATCCTGCCATGCCAGCGTTGCGGACAGGACTGGTGCTCGGATCGTCAGCTGGGCTGCTTTATAATGCGTTTACCTCAGCAGCTGGTCATTGGTCTTTTGGGACCGAACTGATCATCCATATCAATCTAACCTTAACGCCAAAATTAAATACGGGGTCATCTGCTTTCAAAAAGTCATCGAATAGATCTACGTCCTCTACAAAAAGCATAATCACTCGCACCAATCGTGGCCCCTGCCTCTGCTAGTATACCCGACCTGATCGCATGTGTGTACAAATAGTTTCATGTTTTCCACGTTTTAATGTATCTAGTACAATGTAAGCAGGGTTTTAGAACCACCTAACCCCCGCAGGACCTACATCTGCATGACACAGGCCGGTATTATCAGGCGCGTGTGCGGCTCGTGCGACAATTATGCAAAAACGCCCCTAATCCTTATTCATCACTCTGATTTTACGCGCCGTCGCTCTGTTTACCCTGCAAGAATGGGCCGCAAGAGTGCTTTACCTAATAAAGGAGCTTTGTGCGACGAAAACGCCGCTTTACTGTTTCCCTAGCCTCGGCCAGGCTTCACGGGACGCTGGAAAAATCGTAGAAATTGGCCAAATAGAGGGATAACATGCCAGAGGAGTTAGTCCGACAGTTTGCGACCTCTAGATGGGATATTGGACTCTCTATCCGTAGCCGACTCCCTTAGCATACCATTCACTCTATTTGGCCAATTTCTACTAATTTTCCAGCCGTCCGCGGGGCCTGGTAGAGGCTACTGTTTCCCTTGCCTGACTTTTATTCAGTATTTACAGTTGCTACGATGCAGTATCATGCTTGTGAAGTTTAGAATTGCGTATGTCCTCAATCAAAGGGTCTAACGTTAAGTGTCAACAAGTCGATTCCATTGTGTTTGTGACACTTGTCACTTTTCAAATTGATATGACATCGTGTTAGGAAACCCCATGTCAAAAGCCGTCATTGGATGTGCGGCAACAAAGCTTTTTAACTTAAAAATATGTTTCTGTATAATCATGGTGCATTCTAACGGACGTTTATACTGCTGAGTTGTTTGACTTAGATTTGAAGATCTGTTGAACGTGCCAAGCTTCAAAGTGACCAATGTTAGACCTTCATTATCTACATGATAAACCATACTTTTGTTACGAGATGAACATGAAATACGTGCCTTTCAACAATTTTCTGACTACCTAGCCTTGAAAATACTGTGTATGCCCGCACTTTAAATCACCGTCTCAAACCTGTTCCTAAACCTCGACCACACACCATAACCCGAAACAAAAGAAGACACAGTCTATCCTCTTTGTGATCACTGTAAGCCTTCATGTAGATTAAACCCCACAGCACGACAGCGCTCCAATCTCTTAAGCAGGTGACTAGCCAGCTGCCCATTGTGATGTTAAGGCGCGGGAGAGACCGTCTCCATCCATTACTGCGCGATGGCAGCGGTGAGACAATAGAAGCGTGACATATGGCACGAGACCGCGCTGTGATTACAGGGCTGCACTGGCGACATGTTGCGCCATGGGAGTGATCAGGTCCAAGCAGATGAAGGGAGGTTCAGGCTTGTTTTTGCAGGCTTTTGAATAGCCTCCATACCAGGCTCTAACTGGCCTTTTTTTTGGGGGGGGGGGGGATGGTTACAGGCTGGCTGATGGTTACGGGCTGGCTGCAAAAAGTGTATTACAAGCCCCCAAAAGGCCGGTTAGAGTCTGCTATGGAGGCTAGCTTTTGGAGACGTTTTGTGCTAGACTTTTATCAGGCCCACCTGTTGGCGTGTTGATTCGAACGTTTTTATCGCGATCACCTCCCTCCATTACTTTACTGCGCGATCGCAGCGGTGAGACAATAGAAGCGTGACATATGGCACGAGACTGCGCTGTGATTACAGGGTTACACTGGCGACATGTTGCGCCATGGGAGTGATCAGGTCCAAGCAGATGCATGGTGGCCCAGGCTTGTTTCGGTATACTCTCGGTATACACACACACACACACACACATACACACATACATACACACACACACAGATGCGCATGCATAAGCACAAACACATAAAAACACACACGTACTCTCTCTCTCCCACGCGCATGAATACAGACAGACAGGTACACTCATTGGTCGCTATAACAGAGACAGACAGGTGCACAAAGATGTCGAAGCCAGTCTTGTGGTGAGGTGATCGCGATAAAAACGTTCATATCAACACGCCAACAGGTGGGCCTGATAGCTAAAGTCTATCACAAAACGTCTCCAAAAGCCTACTCTCCAAGCAGAGGTTGAATGGGCAGATCGTCACCGTTTTATCATATGCCGCGTTTTTTTTTTTCAGTTGAATGGGCTAGCGACAAAAAAAAAGGCATTTGATGGCAGGTCTATCTATCTGCATTCGGACGAGCAAAATAGAGAAAACGTGCGGCACTATAGATCAGAGACATACAGAACAAGTCGTACCGTACATCTGCTTGGAGATTATCACCGGCACGTGCCGGATTAGACAAAAGCTAATAGTGGCACGTGGGCAAGGGTCGATCCCGAAGCAGATAAGTTTGTGCCCGGGGGACTTTTCCAATTAGCAAGATGTCCTATCCTCTACTAAGTAAAACGTTTAGCAAACCAGCTCTTTGCTTTGGCAAGTAACGTTATAGGCTGCACATATTTGACTGAGGTTTTGTCGAATCGCACACGGGTGCACCCATACTTCTATACTGATAGTTATTTAAGTGTAGTGGGTTCTTTAGTGTGCCCGAGGTTTGCCTTTGAATACCAAGTGGACAAAAGGGAAGTCAAGTGGACAAAAGATGCACCTTAAAGAAGCTTCCCACTCCAGAATCGAGCATCATAATTCATCAGAGACTAAATTGTTATGGTTGAATCAAGGAGGCTAGGTCTATGTAACCTCCTTGGTTGAATCCAGTTTGTTCAGTTCAAATTAACCATAAGTTGAAACCTGAACGGAGGACGAACTAGCCTGATTTCAATCAAGCCTCCTGTAACCGCTCGCCGCCCTGTATCCGCTCGCCGCCCTGTATCCGCTCGCCGCGGGGTGTGGGGGTGTGGGGCACCCCCCCCCCCCCGGGCAGCTGGAGTTCGCGTTATAAAGACGAACATTATAGCGATCGAGTTCTTGAATTCCCCGAGGACCCTTCCAACAATGCTGGGGTACAATATTTCTTACTAAAGTACCAAAATCTCTGTATTCTACAATTTTTTCCTGAAGTGCTAGTCCCTCGCGTCTACCGTTAGTGAGAAATTGTGCCCGAAGTTGGCCATGCAAGTAAATAGAAGCGTATGGGAGTACATAGATTTAGAAAAGGATTATATTTGAAAAGACAACTGAGGTTCGTAATTTAGCCGAAAGTCGGGCATATTTGTAGGCCGAAACATATAATCTGTCAAAAAATTATACCCGCTTCTGGAATGGAATAACCCTTAGAAGTTGTTGGACCACTTGTAGGACACGCTACGTGTGGCTCGTATCATGTCGTTATTCGAAAGGTCAAATTTAACTTTTGCAAGAACCAGCTCCCGGCACAGGCCATTATTCACTACTGTTCTGCCACATGCCACGTTTAGCAGCATACTTCACCTGCCTTGTCTGCCTGTGTACAGTGCTTGTCATCGTTTGCGCGCGTTTTCTGTTCATACAGGAGGGAGAGCCTGTGCGGGTAAAGCAAACCTTTACATTTGCTACCAGGTTAGTACAGATACTCGTCATTTCTTCACTTAACGCCAGGTTAGTACAGATACTTGTTATTATTTTACTTCACGCTAAGGGAGCGAAGTTTTATATGGCTTGCCTGTCTGTCTGTCTGCCTGTCTGTCTCTCTTTGTGTGTGTGTGTGTGTGTGTCAGTGTGTGTCCTGTGTGTGCATTGGTGTGCATTTGTGTGTATGTGTATGTATATGAGTGTGCATGTGTTTGTGTGCATATGTGTTTGTGTGCATATGTGTGTGTGTGTATGTATGTATATGTATGTGTGTGTGTGTGTGTGTGTATATTTGTGTGTGCATGTTTATGTGTGCATGTGTGTATGTGTATGTGTGTGTATGCGTGCGTGTGTGGATGTGTTTTTATACGTGTGTATGTGTGTGTGTGTGTGCGCGCGCGCGCTTCGTAATCATTTTCAAGCGGTTAGTTGACACTCAACTTCATATTACAGAAGGTACAACTACGAGTGGCCGTCAGATGGTAAAATAAATGAAACTAGAGAAAAAACGGGAAACAATTAATGTCCACAGAAAATCCTGCAGCAAGAAGACTGACCTGGTGTTTGTGAAAGTGCACAAGGCGGGCGGGACGACCGTGTACCGTCTCCTGATGACGTTCGGCCTACGTCATCATCTCAATTTCGTCATACCTCAGTGGACGAGGAAGAACAGGGGGCACAACCTGGGTAGGCAGGCTATAACCACCCCTCGAATTCATTATTATTGGATTTTGTTTATTTGCACAATTAGTCAATAGAAGTCAATTGCAAAACAATTGGCCAAACATAAATAACAGCCAGCTTTGAGAGGCATAACGGCTTGTTCGTTCGGTTGCCTGGGGCAACAGAACTTATGGATGATTGATAAATCCAGTGTGTGCTAGACTGATAGATCGATTGATTAATTGATCGATAAATTTCACGGCGTTACGGAGCTTGAGGTCAACGGGTGAACGTTAACAAATATTCAACTGTTTCCAACTTCTGTAATATCAAGTTAACTGGTATATATTGGTGTTTTGATCTAGGCTGGCCGCGTCCACTCGAAGATGGGCAGTACCTACCTCGGATCCATGGGGAGCCCTTCAACATCCTGACGAACCACGTGGTCTACAACAGAGAGACTCTGCAAAACATCATGCCTGATGGCACCGTGTATCTGAGCATTTTGCGGGAACCTTTCAGGTGAGATTTGTCTTAGATATACAGTAGCTGGTGTGGTTGGAGACAAAATAGTTTTCCGGTTCACTCTTTTAATTGTCCATTGTAGCTGGGTTTTTTTTCGTTGTTCCCTTCAATCTCATTGCTTCAATCACCACTTCTTGATCCGCTAACTGTTTGTTACGTTATTGAACATTTTCGATTCTTGGTAAAGGGCAAGTTGGGTCAAACCTGCACAAGTGACCACCTCTATACAACGACCACCAGAATGGCCATTAAGACCACTTTTTGGTGGTCCTTAGATAATTTTCCCTTTTCACATATGCATAAAAGTTCTGTATGATAGTGACCACCTGTCCACATAGGCATCAGTCTCCCGAGTGGTCTTGTCGGGCAGTTTTGACTGTAATGTTTATTGACTAACGTACTTATGATCGTTTATAAGACTAAAAGTATTCATCTTCGATTGCATACCCCTTGTTCCACTACAATAATTCTAGATCACTCGTTTTCTTTTCTTTTTCCGTTTAGCCATCTGAAGTCAGTTATGAACTTTTACAACCTGCCAAAGCTGTACAAGCTGCCCAAGGAGGATCCGATGAAGGCGTTTCTAGCACAACCAGACTTCTACGAGAGGCGCTGGAGACGTACGCGTAAAACGAATAATCAACCCTTCTCTTTCACGAACCTGATGTCATTCGATTTGGGGATGGATCCGTCATTACGCATGGATGCCGAGGTAGGTTGATCAAGATGTGTAAGTAAGTTCTTGAAAGCTGGAAGCAATGTTGAATTCTGTCGTTTCATCTTCATCTAAAGTCAATGTCATCTTTATCATATAATTTTCCTGTTTGGAAGAAAACAAAATTAAATCACCACAGTAACCACAGTAATTCGCCACAATCATGGTATATGATTCAGTCACAAATGACTGTAGACGATGAGTAATGTCGGCCTGTCGGCAATAAAAAAAGTGGCTTAATAGGGATATCATTCGATGTCAATTGACTAAAATCAATCTATGTCTATTACACAGTGTGTGAGAACCATACGATATCCCTGATCTTTCACTGGTATAGTCGAACTAATTCGGCGCAACACAGCTTTACAGGGCTCGATGGTGGCTGGTTATCTTCACCAGACGACTTTATTGATAATCTTGCAAGTATGATTCAAAAGAATTCATTGTTCGTGGTTACCTAACGTGTTCCGGTTTGTCCATTGCTGCCAGTATGTCCGCCGGTACATTGAGCGGCTGGACAGAGAGTTCCTGCTGGTTCTGATCCTGGAGTACCTGGACGAGTCGCTAGTCCTGCTGAAGAGGTACATGTGCTGGGACATCAGCGACATCTTCTACACAACCATGAACCTCATGACGTTAGGAATCTTCTCATGCTCACTGTCATCAAAATGATACATACGCATTAATAATTTGTGATAACTACGAAGAGGCACATGTACATGTAGATATATTTTTCGTAGTAGCAATAAACCTTTATTCGTTGTCATAAGTTATTGTCACATAATGACATATCAAGACATCATCTTTTCGCATTGGAAACTGTTTTACCGCTTAAGTGACGTGGACCACTGACTTAGCATACGTCTATCAATGCAATGAATTTGAATACCTTGCGAACTACAAATGATTTGCCGCACTTTATTTCCGACAGTTATAGCCAGAAAATTGCCGATACTTCAGATGAAACAAGAGAAAAGCACAGAGCCTGGAGTGTAGCTGACTACATGCTGTACAATCACTTCAACAGAACACTGTGGAAAAAAATCAGCAGAGAAGGAGAGAACTTCGGGGCAGAGGTTTGTTGTTTGTTGGTTGGTTCGCACAAATAAGATAATAATCAGAGGCAAATAAATAAACAAAATATAACAATAGTGCAGGAGGAGGGATGAAACCTGGGAGGCTTTTCTAATCATAAGCCCACCTCCTATAATCTAACTAATAAAAATATTGAAATACAATTACAAAGAAAACCATAGATACATGTAAAACCAATTTCTAATACACTTTGATAGAAGCAAATAATGGAACACAATAATACATAAATTATATTATCATAACGAATGATGTTTTTGCTGCTTTCATAATCAACTACCTATACATAATGCTGATTATAAAACTGATTGTTTTTTCCTCCGTTTTCTCTGTATTTGCCAAATCATTTCGTATAAGGACGCAAAGACGTAATGTTACAGACGACTAGTCTCCAACCAGACCCAATGGATTGCAAAGACCGTATCCAACTGGAAGAAGGACCTTGTAATGCTTGCGAAACGTACTTGATAGTCAGTTTGATACGGTCTTTATGCAACCTATAGATATGCTTGGAGATTAACAGACGACATCTACCCGTGCTTCTTCTTGAATCCTTTATCTGTTTCTTTACAGTTGAAATTTTTCAGAGACATACATGCACGAGTACACGAGTTCTGCGGCTCCGCTGGTCGCTCCGAATCAGCAGAGATGGCGTTTGAAGGATCACCCTGGAGCGAACAGTTTTCCGTTGACTGCAAATTCTGTAAACGTCTCAGTGGACCTTTAGCAAAGTTACGGAATAAAGTGAGGGATGAACACTTGGAGAAATTACAACACAGTGTCGACCAACAATAGACATTGCACTGTTCTAAATAGTATCAATTCCTTTAATGTAAAAAGTGACTGATGTCCAAACATATAATCTCAACAGCTTAGGACACCGAAAATGTTAAGTTCTGAAATATAACATTGATATCAAAAGCTAAACAAATAAAGCAGTAGCTTTAAATTGATTTTAATTACCTGAACGTGTTTGCCAACTGATTATTACTACTTTTCTGATATAAATATATGATATAAAATGTTGTATATGACATATAGCTGTCAGGAGATATAATCTAAAAATGTTGCATTCAGGTGTTATAAAACACATTTATTTGTATACACTAAATAGAATAAAGATAAAGTCCTACCTGTACCTAATATTTAAACGTCTCGTTTGACCTTTTTGACACTCATCTGCCTTCTAGTCTCTCATCATATATATTGCTCTCTCTTTTAACATCTAACTGCTGGGGCACCATAGACCACATCCGGGTTTCTCGGTTTCATGTACTTCTTCTTGCTGTTGCACCGTTAGTGTCATGTTTGAGTTTTATCTAGATCCACAATTAGCCTCATAAGAGACTATTCTTCCTGTGGTCTACACCGTGTAAGAATAGCAGTCATATTTACATACTACAATTAAAACATACAAAGGCATACAAAGTAACAGTAGAGGACAAGAATAACATAGTTCCTTAAAAGCAATAATTACAGTCCAATTATTTGCTAATTGTCGCCTGTGTTGTTTCAGAACTGAGACATTCTGTACAGAAAGCGCCTTTTCTGAGAGTTGGATTTCGGTTTCGGAAGTCTGATTGAGTTTGTTCTTGTTGAGCGTGTTTGGTAGTTGTGGATCTTGAATGTGATTTTGTCGCACAGAACATTTGGTCTGTCCTTTCTCTGATATTATTCTATCCCATCTTTCCCGTTGCCTACCCGCTACTATACATTACACCCTCTTTCTTTTTCCCTAGACGGTTCCTTGCATGATAGTTTGGGTTAGTCCCGATGACCGTGACACGTGTCCGTACCACTTCAGATTTCTTTTAATTTCTTTACTGTGGTTAGGAGGTCGCAGTACCGACCGCAGTGCTATGTAGACCTTGCAGTCTACTTTTGCGTATGACGTGAGCTTGGTGTCTCATCGGTGCATATCCAGACCGGAGGAGTCGACAGAACTCGTAGTCGATGTGGACCCGTTGGTTCCAAGGCGTCTGGTCGAACACCAGGCGAGCGGTCTGGTTTTCTCTCCCTTCGCCGCTGTTGCAGAATCGTGTGGTCCGCGCGTGCATGTCCCGGAACGTACGTACCTGGAGAGGGTAAAAGCAAAAAAAAAGTTGTTAACGCATATGGGGTCGTTTGCCTTGTGGTTAATTAAGGCTGGGGCATCCATATACTATTAGGTAATATCAAAGTAAGAATCTACAGACTGTAGGTACGAATCCATCAAGAAGGCCCCACTGTACATGTACCATTGGGAAAGGTGCATCACACCTATTTCCTCGTTCGACTCATGAGTACCCATATGCATGCAACTTAGGCTAGGGGCGATAGGATAAGGTAAGATAAGTGAGGTAGGACGTTAACTGGAGGTCCCGGCGTGTTTCAGTAGAGCCACATTTCGCACTTCGAGTGCGTTAACGAACCCAGGACACTTATCGAAAAGAGTAGGGGTCCATCCCGGTGTGCGTGGATCAAACCTTGCAGTCTGGTCTTGTACAGCTCGTACTTGTTGTACAAAACTAGCGTGTAACACCATGCGCAATTTACCGATTATGCAATGCGCAAAAAAGCACAACTCATATTAGCATCGAGGAATCCACACCTCTGCCCAGAAGTCCTGTCCTTCCATGTTAATTTTCCGCCAGAGCGACCTGTTGAAGTGGCGGTACAGAATGTAGTCTGCTTTACTCCACTTCTCGTGTTTCTGTCTCAGCTCAGGGGTAGCAGTGACGCGTTTTAGATCATAGCTGCAGGACAAGAAATGATCAAAGCTTGGGATAATTTTGGACAAATCATCTTTGACTGGTATAAATACAATTTTTTTCTGGACAAAAACACGACGTCCTCACTAGAGCTCTGCATATATATTTCTGCACTATCCGCACATGGTCTGAAAAGATAAAGTGTCAAAGAACATAGGCGTGGTAAATACATCTTTATGGAAAGTTTATTGCTCCGAGGCTAATAACATGTACATGTAACGTGAAAAGGACGGACAGACAATGATGACCAGTACAGCATGTGACTACTATAACTATCTTTATGTAGTATGCTTTATCCTTGTTCCCACCTTCCCGAGTAGATTTTCTTGTAGAGGATGTCCTCCATGTCCCAGCACATGTACCGCTTCAGCAGGACTAGCGACTCGTCAAGGTACTCCAGGATCAGAACCAACAGGAACTCTCGGTCCAGCCGAGTCACATATCTCTCTACATACTGAGCAAATGATACTTGTTTTTTTTTTCTTCTAAATATTCAAATAAAACATATACGCAGTCTGAACTAAAGTGCTATTTCTTACATCGAACCGTCTATAAAACAATTAACAGTGACAAACCTAACTATTTTAGATTAGAATAGCATTGATGTAGATTTAATCAAATGAACTTAGATCACATTAACTGATATGAATACATATAAAGTACATTACAGTACAGCACTTTCTGTCGTCGTACTATAGAACTCTTTCAAAGTGCATTTTTCATATTGAATGATAAGTCACCAATGAATCAGATCAGCACCACGCAATGTGGATACTGAGTGTGCAGCCTTTGAAAACGTACCTCGGTATCCAGGCGCGACGTAAAATTAATCCCCATGTCATGAGACATCAGGTTGGTGTAGGAAAACGGCTGGTTCCTTCTACTTCTGTAGCGACCCTCGTAGAACCTCGGTTGCCGTAGAAACGCCGTGATTGTATCATTCATCGGCATGTTGTACTTCCTAGGAGTCCGTAAATGATAGAAGTTCATGGCCGACTTCAAATGACTGGGTGGGTCACGGAAAAACGTAGAGAAGATAAATTGTTGAATTATTATTTTACCATACTTCACCTACGCAGAGCTTAAAAAAATTAAAGTAGAAAGTTTAAACGGCACTAATTGGAAACAGGGAAGCCAGTATCTCATTGATGGTCGCAATTTATACCTTTTTATGTTATCATGTTAAGAAATTAAGAAAAAGCTACCCTTACTTATAATTTACTTTCAATGATTGCAGCTTAACGCGCGAGTAGGTCGAAACAAAGGCGCTAGGGCAGATGCAGAAATGAAACCTGCTTCTCCTAAAGAAGACTGTTTTTTATTGGTCAGAAATTACCAGCAATGGCAGCCTTTCTAGCGCTGAATTGATGCAGGGTTTACAGGTTTCACATAATACCATCATTGGCTTGGCTTCGCTGACGAAGATTCACATAATACACAACATATACACATACATATACATATACATATACAATACATATACATATCTTATCCACACTTACATTATGTGGAATTGTCGCAAGGGTCAGGGCGGCTGCCATTGGGCGCCACCAGGTGACCTCAATTCAATACGCCCTTCCCCAACCGAAGTCAGGTACCCATTTACACCTGGGTGGAGTGAGGAAGTGCCTTTCGCAAGGGCACAAGATCGGTACTCGAACTCGGGACCTCTTGGTTCTGAGCCGAACGCTCTGCCGTTGCGCCACACTACCCCACGAAGATCTCCCAGCCTTCTCACCTGAACGGTTCCCGTAGGATGGCCAGGTACGCGGTGTCATTCGGCATGATCCTCCGGAAGACGTCCCGGCTGTAGACGGCGTGGTTGGTGAGGATGTTAAAGGGCTCGTCGTTGATCCGCCTCATGTACTGCCCTTCCTTCAGCGGGCGCGGCCAGCCTGGAGCAAACAGCAAACTTTTATAACATGGCTCATGGTTTAAAGTGCGCATGCGCATCTAAGTGCGCGTGCGCATTGTGAGTAATATGCTAAAGGTTGCGTATTAACACGTTTTTGTTTTAGGTTAAGTTTGCAGCCGAAAAAAGTCATTTCCTTGGTTGGATGCACTAGGCTGCACAACGGTGGGTCAAAGTAGAAAACAACTTCTTCCTCGCACACCTTACATAAACCAAAAAATGTTCATGCGCAACTCATACGCACTTGACTATACGCACAAGTGTGACAGGGTCTTTATCCGTGAATGGTTTCATCAGGTTGGTAAATCACTGGATAACAACGTGATCACCTTACCTAGGTCAAGTTGAACCACTTCGTATCACTGCTGCCGTTTGGCAGGACGAAGTTGAGGCGGTGCCGCAGCCCGAACCTGAAGAACAGCTGACACATGGCCGTGCCGCCCGCCTTGTGCACCTTGATGAACACGAAGTTCGTCTTCTTCCTGCAAGTCTTCCTCGGGGCGTCTTCGCGAGCCGATACCGATTCCACGGATCGATCCTCCAATGGGCCCCACCGGCAGATGCATGATATTCTGCTGGATAGTAAGAAACAATTGCAAATTTACGTATTAAACGTTTGGCAGCTGAGCTGCTTCGCCATATGCATGGATCTAATTCCATGGATTCACTGAGGGCGGAGATTCGAACCCCGCTTGTGTTCCGTGTGAGGGATCGCATTCGTCATTGCCTACCTACCAAATATTATCCCAACTTCTCGGGTTAAATTGTCTACATACACACAAACACACACACACAGTCACACACACACACGCAGGCGCGCGCGCACACGGGCACACACAGACACACACACGCATGGGCACACACACGCACACACTCATACATACACACACAAAATATATGCACACACGCGCTTACACACAGACACGGGCACACACACAGACACATATATACATGCACAGGCACACACACAAACACACAGACACACACACACAAGAACTCGTGCACACATCTCTACATACACACGCACACTGACAGCTACTGAACCTTCTCGGCAAAGGCAATAAAGCAAGCAAGCCTGGGCAGCCTTTTATCTAGAAGTTGTGTTAAAGGAATACGAGGAAAATTGCACTCACCTGTTGGTGACGTTTGACGACAGTTCTGCGTTCACTTTGTTAGACAAGTCAATACACGAGAATAGATAATACGCCGAAATGACAATTGAGGTTGCTACAGCAAATATCAGCCCTCGCCACAGGTACATGTAGGGCGGCTGTCTCATTCTGCAGTTTGCAGCTGCCGCTTGCCGGTTCGAGAAGTTGTGGCAAGCTGGGCTTCAGTTCAGACACGTATTTCGGTGGAACGTTACCATTGCCGTGGTTATCTTGTAGTTTCGGCAATAACTCCGATGGTCTGTTGGAAACCCTGCTTATAGGAGACCCAACTTGGACTCTTGTTCACCTTTCAGTTGACGTCAGTTGGGCTACCGACAAGTGTACGTAGTCAACGTTGCAAGCCCGGTCCATTGCCAAATAGTGGCAAACAGCTATGCGAATATCTCAGAGTCTGTACATTAAAGCCATATGTAGTATGACAGCGTTTGTCCTTGTTGTAGCGATTACCTGAAGAGTAGCTTTTTATGAGTTAGAATTGAATCCTTTCCATTTCCTACTGTGTGGCTTTGGATACAACTTGTATTAACCTTCAATCCCCCAGGCACCGATTCTCTATTGGTTACGGGGTTGGAAAGCAGGGTGAAGGCTACAATTAAAGCATTTCCGCTAGCACGACTCTCCCGCCAACCAGATCTAATTATTCGATCTTATACGTGCCCCTGGGCTTCCTAAACTTAGAAGTAAGGTCGTTGACAGCAGGGCGTTAACGCGAAAAACAAAGCACACATTAGCCTGGAATCCATACCCTCGGTGCCTCCCCGATATCTCTACGGCACTGTGAGTGACCCTCACCCGCCCAGACAGCTTAGCCCGCTCGGGGTGTTGTTTACGGCCTTGGATTAATTAGTTCGGCGGCGGAAAAGTAGGAAGGCAGCGGAAGTGGGGTGTAGCGGAAGTAGGATGGCAGCCAGAGGTAGAAAGGCCATCAGAAATTGACTGGCCCGGTAAAACACAACTAAGCCGACCCTAGAGACTGGGACCAGGCTAAGTACACATATACTATGACCCTCAAAATGACAATGGCATTCTGTACATTTTGCCTCGAGCTTGAGCTCGAGGACTAGATCTTGATAATTATAAGTGTTCCATTCAAGAAGAACCCATATAAACGCTACACTTGTCGAAACGAGTATGACAGTTACGGCTCTAAACAAACGTGAGTCTGATTGTAGCTACTCACGTATTAGAAGCGGTGTTGTTACGCCATGCGACGACTGTTAACCAATTGAGCACTAAAAACATGCAAACAAAATTTTTACAGAGATAAGGTGATACATATGATATGATCCTGGTCTGTCGGTCTTCTATGTCCTTGATTCTGGTACTGTCACGGAAGTCGCGTATCATCTACCAGGCTTCAAGTTCTACGGGGGTATGGATCGTAGAGTCGGCGGAAAAGGGCATGCACGAATTGGCGAGTAGAGTCAGTCTACGGCAAGGTTTATAATTCGCCTGCGAATGAAGCCCTCCGTTGGCCAAACTTCTCTGACAAATTTCTTTGCCTGGTAGAGACCGTAGTAGTAGGAAGTCGCGATCGTCAGCCTACCTTTGACCCTGTTTGAGTTCAGCGAGTTGACTGTGGCTCTGAAGTCGTCTGACGACTATTACAGCTACATAATGCTAGGGGGAAGGCTGAGGTCAAAGGACGGCATTGACGTCGACGTTCTAAACTTGAGAACACCGTTGTCGCTTTGACATGACGTTATTAAATGATCTCGGAGGTAAACGTAATATCCATGATTGATGATGTAAAATAAAAAGTCCGTGGTGGTCTTTGGGATCTAAATTAGCGATCCTTGTGCAAAGTTTCGCCATGTATGACCTGTATCCACGAAAGATATCAATACGACCGCGTACCTTTCATTTAGTTGAGTTACACACGAACTTATATCTCTCATGACAATTTGAATAACAAACTGAGATAGTTCAGTCCCAAGACGATGGCTTTTACATTGATAAATTTGTGAAAACAAAAATGATCCTGTTATGAAGCCACTTGCAAAAGTATTGACACACCCTCGTATATGACGATATGCGTGCCTGCCTCTTATTATCCTTCCTTCCTTCCTTTCTTTCTTCCTTCCTTGTCAGCTTACCCCTCTCTCCGTAGCCAAGTAAGGGACTGAGAGAGCAGAGGAAAAGCAAGGAGATCTTGATAAAATTTAAAAAGAAAGGCTGGCACCGAGGCTATGATTTTACTCGTTAATATCGGTAGGTGTCGCTGCTGCAATCTACCACTGTGACCTTTGTACCCTACAGCCATACCGACACAATCACGTCTTGTCAGGGATCGTTCGATAGTTTTCGTCGCTTTTCTGTCGTTAGGAAAATAAAGCTACCATGCCTTCCTTTGTTCTGAAGACTAACCTGGCCCGCAGCGCCATTCCCAAGGATTTTCTGACGGAGACTTCCAAGCTAGTGGCCGATATCTTGGGAAAACCTGAAGGCGTGAGTATGATATAATTATGAAGGGGGAGGGGCATGTCTGTTACATGTGCACGCAAACTTGCGGCAAAGCAAACTAGAGGGCCCCAACTAATGTCATTTATTCCCGAGCACAGGAGCTGTCTCCCACCCAAAAACCATGCCCATAGCATGTCCAGAATACGAGATAATCAACGCTGGAAGTTTAGCTGCAGTGCATTGGAAAGCCGGCAGGTGGCCCATAATTTAATTGTTTTTAATGTAGCCAACACTCAAGTTACCAACATACCATCACAGGGCTGTCTCATTTTTAGCTTTTCAGCATAATTTTTTTTTCCATCCCATTATTGTATGTGAGCCCATGGTGTTAATTTTTGTTGTTAAATTTGTCCTGGAGACAGCATGCGCACTATTAAAACAACATTCACACTCTGCATGTAGTGTACTCACCATTGTCATCTTTCCTATACCCAGTTCACTTGGAATAAGCTTTAAAGGTTTGAAATATCCTCCCCCCTCCCATCCCCAGTACGTGTGTGTGTGCGTGGAGCCGGATGTCCTGATGACCTACGGGGGGTCGGACGCGCCGTGCTGCCTTGTTGACCTGATGAGCATCGGGAAGCTCGGCCTGGAGGAGAACAAAGGTCACACGGCGGCGATCTGCGAACATGTCAAGAAACACCTCAACATACCTGGGGACAGGTGAGGGCAGATCGACTATTACTGTATCACGTAGCAGGGTGCCCTACACTAAAAAAGCAAAGAAATTAGATGCCCTTCTTTTAGCGTGCGTAGTCCAGTGGTTAGCGATCATGCCTCTGGAACTAGAAGTCCCAGGTTCGATCCCGGCTGTGTCGCTCAACCGACATGCACGCTACCGGAAAAGGTTGCAGTCCTTAGGATGGGACGTTAAGCTGTGGTCCACTGTTCATTGTGCTTGTTGAAAAGAGCCAGGGGAATTTCCCCGGTACAATGAACCCAGCTGTTAATACTGTACATAACATCTGTCTTGCTGTCACGACCAGTTGAAGATTAGCTCATCTGTTCATTGAGTTCATTTGAGCTAAACTGGTTCGAGATCTCTTTTCTTTAGACACCCAGAGGACGCCCTCTTTCTCTAGCTGATAATTGCACAGGCATGTACAGGTGTCCCACACATACTGCCACTGTTGTTATTCTCCTCATACCAGACTTAAGAACAGCATAAATTGATTGACAAGCTACCAGCTGCAGATAATGACATCATGGAATAAGCCAGTTCACGGTTTAAACTGCACATGTGCTAGGTCAAAGGTGAAGGCCCCTAACTTGTAGAGACCATGTGCTTGATATATTGGGGTCGTGTGGCTCAACGGCAGAGTGTTCGACTCAGAACCAAGAGGTCCCGAGTTCGAATCCTGTCATGTCACTGATCTTGTGCCCTTGGAAAAGGCACTTTACACGACTTTCCTCACTCCACCCAGGTGTAAATGGGTACCTGACTTCGGTTGGGGAAAGTCGTATTTAGATCATTAGAACAGAAGAAAATTCAAATGTCACCAAAAATTGTTGCTTCATCTCTACAGGCTGTACGTCAACTTCCACGATGCCGCGAGGCAGGACGTCGGCAGGGACGGCACAACCTTCGCAAAATAAGAGGTCACACCACACGACGTCGACAAGAGTATAGCTTCACCATGGTGTGCTCTGGGCAAATTTAGGGTACATATTGCATCATCAGGCCTATGCTCATCAGTGTTCTCAATCTCACCAGGATTTTTTCACAGCATAGGGGTTAGGTATAGAAGGCCAACTTTGCAAGGCCCAAGTCACTTGCGGAGGGCCAAAGACATGATAACGGTTGGGAGTCTGGCATCTTCCCGCAAAATTTTGAAGTTCATAACCAAATAAGACATTATTTCCTGCATTTTTAGGGAGAAATTTTGTGAAGTTAAAGTTTTTCCTCTGCCACATCCTCATTCTAAAGCCTTTTTATAAGATTTATGAAGGTTTTTCCTAAAAAGAAACACCCCTATGCTCATTGAAACACAGCATCGGGGTCCAGATCATAGCATCGGGGTCCAGATCACAGCATCAGGGGCCCCTATGCTGAAAAGGCCTGGCGAGAACACTGCTCATATATGGTATGATAAACTATGGCTGTGGCATGCAAAGTCCCATGCAACATCGGTGTAATGTTAGATGCATATGGGAATTTACTACATCAGGTAAATTTTCATTTCTTGTGCCAAAAAGACCACGAACAAATAATCATTGACAAAGGTAATTATTCTCTTCGAAGAAAGTGAAACTGTTGGACAATTAACTTCTCCTGTGAAATAGAGCAGTATGATTCTATTACAAATTAAAAGATATCATGTTAAACATTACTGTCTTCACAATTTGGTAAAGATAAAACCAATTGATTGAATTGTAGACCTGATCAGAGAAACAGATATTCAGTTAGAAGATTTGACCCAACCTGAAGGAAGTGACTTTTTAATGGACTAGCATGTTTGACTGGAGGCACCAAAATCAGGGAACAGATGCTTTGTGCAGTTGTGCTAGTCATTTTTTTCTGTATTTGTTGTTTTGTGTTGTGAAAAAATGTGTCTGGTTTGTCTATGGACATCAAAATAGAAATAATTGAACAATGTTTCTTGACATTGGATTTACCTGCTTAAGTACTACATGTAGCTGTATAGCCTTTTGCCACCACATGAAGTGCTTACAACCTCTTTCTGCAACTACAGAGCAACCAAAAGTTGGAAAATATTGAATTTCATAAAGAACAATTTGTTTCAAATCATACTTTTACATTGCAATTGTGCAGCAACTCCGCTTTTAAAATATAGGGTTACACATATCATTCAACAATCGTCGTCTAATGAAAAGGGGGCGTTACACATTACAGTGTTAGGCAGTAGGTTGACGTTAAGCCATGGGCAATTCTAGCATATACTAGTATTCATAGAGTGGGGTGTGCCAAAAATAGTTACTCAAGCAACTGGATAAAATCTTTAATTTGACGCTGTCTGAAATGTCTGTTTCAAAATTTTACCCAGTTACTTGAGTAACTATTTTTGGCGTATCTTACTACCTGGATGTCTAACCTTCATCAACGCATAGTGGGGTGTGTTTAACTTCCATACTCATGAATTGGCGAGAGCAACACAGAGAAAGGTTTACAACTCTATTTTCCCCAAACCCATAACTGTAAAATAGGTACATGTAACTATGTAAGAACTAGTAGGGGCGTCAGAAGATAGAGCTGCCCCCCAGACAAAGTAGTATGTTTCTAAGTCTTTGCTAATCATGTAGTTGACATTTCTAACAATGTAAAGACCACGGAGACAGTAGTCAATGAAGGATGTTTTAATCTGTAGTCATACAAGACAGTAGCAGCTACATGTACAGTTGTTTCCCAGTTATCTGCTGTTCAACCTTGAGTAGACTTTCACCACAAGAAGCTGCAGAGGGAATATGTCGGTCAAACATCAAATAAAACAAGCGGTTCTTTTGCATTCCTAACCATGTCATGTACAGTATGGGCATAACACACATGCTTCACAGTGAATTCAAGCATGCAGAGTCTTCTTGAATCTATTCAAACATTGTGAAATTCCTCGTCACCATTTCTCTACTTACTTTGTAGGTGGATCATAGTGAAAGCATTTTAGACTTCTCACATGTTTATCTTCAAACTATAGACAGCTTCTCAAAATCAATGCTCAATTAACACTTATACATTGTACACAATCACATCAAAATACTGCTTTTTGTGCTTTAGTTTTAACATTCACATATTAACAGTACTGGTCAATTTTCCTTGCATAATATTTCTCTCGGTATGCAGGGCTTACAAAATACTGTCCAATATAGTCTCAACAAATACTTCTCTTTAGAAATATACCATTCCTATAAGCTGTTTTCTTCACCCATTAGCACCCATTTATAGACACCATTCCCACTTATCTATAATTTCAACAGCAGGTTTTTATTCTATATCATAAAGCCTGTGACAATTAAGCAACAGTGAATGCATGCTTTGATAACAAAGACGATTGTACAAATCTAGATGAAAATAGATGCTCTACCCGCCTGATACACAATTAGCTCTTATGTCATGTCTCAACAAGCTTCTACTCACAAATTGTACAATATCAAGTGACAGGATAGTACAGATGATTTTTTTTTCAGTTGTGGAAGAATCTGCCTAGAACAGCTTCCTAATCTCGTGATTCCTTTACTTTCTTGTTTCAGACAAAACGAAGGCTTTTGATTGAATGAAAAAAAGTAGAGATGGACCAAAAATAGTTACATCCCAAGCTGCAAATGGACCCAATTCATAATCAATCATAGTAAAGCAAACAACTAATCAAAGTTAAGACTTCATTTTCTTTTTAATACACTTTCAAAGGTAAAATCCAGTAAGGGGAGGAAAAAGGAAATTTAACCATACATTATTCTCCATTACTCGACCCAGACCTTAAATTCATAGTAGCTATGGTGTGTAAATGTGGAAGCCTTTTGTTTTGATGTCTGTTCATGCTTTAGTACTGGTGGTCTGCAACAAACAGGGACTCTGACCCAGCCAGGCTGCTTTCGCCGGTGTACTTAGCTACACAGGCCATCCCGTTTGCCTGTAACAAAACATCAAGACATGATTTAGTCCTCATATTTGTACATTCCCCTACTGCCTATTCAATCAAGGAGGTGTTAAACCTCCTTGATTCAATATACCATTGGGAGGCTCTGTTAAACCTGGCTGAGGTTTCCCACTTTTGTGGGCGCGGCCACTGCCAAGCTGACAGCCAATCAGAGAATAACCTAGATTTTTTTGGGTCTATGATTGGCTGACATCTAATTAGAGGCCACGTCCAGAAAAGTGGAAACCTCAGCCCAGTTAATATTAGCCGAGCCTCTCCATGGTATACACTATTGTATAGGCAAAAGGTGTCTCAGAGGTTCTGCGTAGGAGAGTTCAATAGTAGAGATCAATTAACATGTAGCATGCAAGGCTGCACCATTTCAATATGTTGGTTCTGTAACAGTGGGAATCAACCTCCACTAATTGACCAGTCTACATGGTCCGGACCTTTTAGCCTAGTGGTTAGCGTGTTGGATTCCCAAGCCGTGCGGATCGGAATTGGCGCGGGTTGGAATCCCCGGAGCGGCGTACTCGCCCCTTTGGGTTTTTACAGTTCTTAGATTTAAAAAAAAAATGCTGACTTGGGAGATCAACATGACCACAGTTTTGCTTAATTTTTCCATACCAAAAAGTAAGAGAAACAAGGAGATGAATTGATGTAGCCCTACATAACAAAGATTCTTCTGCCATTAGCTTTTTTATCCCAAAAATTTATCCTTTCCTCTGCAATCAAAATTCAAAGTTGTAACCCTCAAAAGCCCTCCTCATATCTATGACACTCTAGCTTAGATTTCAGCCGCAACTTAAAGATTTCTGGAATGCTCACTAAAAGAATGGGGGAAAAAAAAAACCACCTGAACTTCAGCTTGATATTCACATGATCAAACCAAACCAAACAACATAGAATCTGCACATTTATGACTAAATGTACATGCAGATGTGGAATTCAGTAAGCATATATACATCACATAAACGAGAAACTACACACACCAAACATATTTAAAGAAAGGAAAACCAATGCAGCAAGGCAAGTTTCATAAGCGCAAACAGCAGCAAAGCCAAACAGCAACTGCAAACGTGAAAATATGCTGCTTCAGAACATAACAATAGCACTAGAGCTGTGTACCTAAACAAATCTTAGGTACAGATACAGGTACACAGGTTTAGGTACAGGTCCGGACCTGAATCTGTACCTAAACTACTACTGTCTTGTTCGGAAAATGTTGGATTTTCAATAAGGACAAGAGCATGTTTGAACTGGTAACAACATAGTATCTTATTGTGCTGGGTATTATTTTTATGAAAACACAGATGAAAATTTGACTCCAGCCTTGCAAATGTGCTTTATGTGCTGGAGTATAGTATTGATATGGCTTTAGTGCACTACCACGGTCGCTTCATAGTAATTTTATCTGTTAAAGTGGCCATCCCCTGAGTCAGGCTTGACCGGTAGCGGTCCACCAGGGTTCAGGTATTTTGGACCTGTACCTAATTGATTGTACCCGGTACTGTATTGGTACAGTGTACCAGTACACAGCTCTAATCAGCACAATAAAACAAACAGCAGTAACTTGTGATCACCACAACAGAAAAGTTAACAAAGCTGCACTGGAACAGAACTCTGCACACAAACTAAACCAACAGCCTGGAACAAACAAACAAGGTTAAATAAAAACAAACGAAACCAAGGGTTAGTACGGAAAAACAACAGAAACTTTGTGTGATTGAACCAGACCTGTCTCCAGCTATAAATATTTCTCCGTCCCTCTCATTGTTTGAACCAATGTTGTTAATTTTTGCTGTTAAATCTGTCATTTTAAGCTTAAGAAAATAAATTTTCATCAATTTCATGTCATGAACTTCAAATGTTTTAAAACTTTAAAGGATGGATATTTTTGACCGCCCCAACAAACATGTTTTTGTTCTACGACGGAGGAACGGGTCCTGGAGACAGCTCTGGATTGGACGTAGATGCGACAATCGGTACCAATCGTGGTGCGGGTTTAGTAGGCGTGGTCTTTGATGAAGAGCGATTCTGCCGCGGCGGCCCCAGAGACTCCGCCGCCATATTTCCCCGCAGCGGCTTCACCGGCAGCCTGGTGAAGGACGACCACACAGAGGGGGAGGGGGGTAGAGTTGGGGAAACAATTTTACGTTTGATTCTTTATTTTTATTCATAAAGCAGAAGAGAGTTTACAAGATGCTTTGAGTTTTAACAGTCAGGAAGAAGTGTCAACTACTGTAGCAATTCCTTATGCTGTTTTGAAGCATGCTATTCTAGAGAGATATACTTCTGACTCTGAGTGTAGCTTGGAAAACCTTTTGACCTACAACTTTTCAAGACAGGAGTGTTGGTAGCATTAATTACCAAGTAGATGTGTACAGCACATAGTGGGAATTCAAAGAAATATATAATCTTTACTCTTCAACTTCATAGTGAAAGCCACGAAAGAATAAAGATTCAGAAAAGACAAAATAACTCAACAAACCACAATAAGCTACATGGCAGGTATGAGCCCAACAGTTTGGAAGGAAGAGAAGCATCACACAAGACAGAAATGAAAGATTATCCAATACTATTGTCCTATCAGTCATCAGCATTAGTTCCATGATCTGCTACAGTAACCATGAATGACCTTAATTAATTGACTTCTCAGCTTCTCTGATGAAGCTATTCCAACATCATAAACATGGCAATTGAATGACCCTTGACCTATCAAAAGTTCACACTTGACCTCTCACCTTTGCCCTTCAATGGCATCAGGAAATTTGATCCAACTGTATTCTCTCTCCAGAATGCTAAGAAAGCTATTGTAACATCATTAAAAAACATAACATTTTGAAGCTGGGAACGACCCTTGACATATCAAAAGTTAACAAGTTCACCCTTGACCCCTCACCTTTGCCCTGCCCAGGAAGGCGCCCTGCCCGGCCTTGATCTGGTCCCCCTTGCCTGCCCAGGCCTTGAGCGCGGAGGCCTGAAGGGCGCGTCCGTAGGAGAAGGTCAGCTTCCACGGCTTCTTGCCCTGGAACTGGTTAATGGCGTTCAGGTTGATGGAGGCGTCCTCCTCAGACTGTCCACCGGACAGAAACACGATGCCTGAAAAACGTGTATGGATAGAAAAATTAGGAACTGTCCAATAATCATAAGAACGATGCCTGAAGAAATGCACATGTAGACAATCGAGTCTTTGAGCTTGTGCAAAAATCTAAACTTCACTGAAAATTTGATCCATGTATACCTTAGTGTTGGAAGAAAGTTTAGCATTGTAATATGATTACTACCGACACAAATGAGCTCCGTAATGATTTGCCGACCTGCTACATGTACCTTAGCATGCTGAAGGTTGAACAGAGCGGTTACAACATGTATTTCGTATAATCTGATTGCACAATTGAATTTTAATTTTGCATTCTGTTTACCTGTTACGGACTCCCTTGGAAATCAGCCCTATTTGTTTAAAGGAAATACCTAAATATGTATCTAAGATAGAGATGAATATACAAACAAACAGGCATGACCTTACCAGGGACAGCGGCGGGTACGGTGCGTGACAGTGCGGTGACGGTTGCCGCGGCGATCTGCTCGGCGGTGTATCTCGTGCTGCAGGACTGGCCCGGGGTGCACATGTTGGGCTTGAGCAGTGTCCCCTCCAGGTAAATGTGGTGGTCCATCAGGGCCTTGTAGGTGGCAGACAGAACCTGCAGCGGAAGGAAATGTCTATCAGCTAACTGAAACATGAAATCAAAAATTTCATACCTCCTTGAAATATTGGATGTGAGTATTTGTTTCCTTCATCATTGTGAACTTCAAGCTCTGCTGCTAGGGTTGGGGTTAGGGTTATTCAAGGATCAGAGCTGGAATTAGATCTGTTGGATGAAATTTATGTTATCATTATTGTTAACCGGTGTAATAATAACTTTACACCGAACTTTTGTTAATATTATTATACATGATTTCACATTATCTGTACATGATCGGTTCTTGCTGGATGGTTCCTTTATTGTATTTTGTTATGTTATTTTGAAAAACCGATAAAAAATTTTTTTTTTAAAAAAGGATCAGTGCTGGAATGAGCACAACTCACCCTCTCGGTGATGCGCTGAGAGGTCTCCAGGGTGTGGTCCCCGTCGGGCAGAATCTCAGGCTCCACAATGGGCACCAGTCCGTTGGCCTGGCAGATGGTGGCGTAGCGCGCCAGCACGTTGGCGTTCTCCGTGATAGCGAGGTATGAGGGGGTGGTGCCGCTGATCTTGAGCACGCAGCGCCACTTGGCGAAGCGGCAGCCATCCTTGTAGTACTGGGCGCAGCGCTCGGCAAGGCCATCCAGACCTGGATGTGGGGGATTGTAAAGAATAAAGTTTAGCTAAGGTTGTTTTATTTCAGATAATGTGCCTTTAACAATGTTCCAAATGTCAACTCATTCCATAGACAATAAATGAATGAATGAACTTTATGGCTCGACAGTTGTACACGGTACAATGTATGGATAAATGGATAAGGGGGCACCCCCTAGTTTATTTTGGGTCTCAATTCGAGTTTGCACACCCCTAAGTCTAGCGACCGTCTCTTCCAGGAAATACTTCTGAGCCAAAACAACTGTGAATAGGAATGAAGGCTATCCCTCTAGCTACAAGAAAACCCGAGTTTCGGTTTCTTTAACCTTTGTAATTTTAGTAAATATAAGAGGGAAAAAGTATTTTTCCGTCAAAAATGAGGCAAAATTTGGCAGTTTCCCGTGGAACTAAATACATTACAAAATTTTTTGACACGAAAATGACTGTTAGTGTCAGAAAGAGAAAACTCCAAGGTATAATCAAGCCCATCATAAAGAAAATCCTACCACTGTGATTTTCACAATAACCCGACGCGCGAGGTAATGCAACACGGCCAAAAGAACGCAACAAAGGTCAATCTGGGTCAAATGGGCAGTTTACCTTCAACGCGTATGGATATCCGGAAGTACGGCTCGGATCGAAACGCAATTTCCAGCCAAAACACACCAATTCAAACGCTTTTCGGCCATGTTAGTATTTAATGTCAGTTCGAAGCACATTTTGAGAAATGTGAACTCAAACCCAGACCCTCGAAACCCTTTCGTCCCTTTTTTGTCGCGGACTACCATGGACCACTGTCGCGGAAGAACTGGTGCGTGCACCGATAAATGCAATAGCTGAAGACTGTGACTACAGGAATATGGATGTAAACTATGACTACAGGAATATGGATGTAACAGCAGATTGACATAATGCATGTTAAACATTTCTGTCTGTTATAATACAGCCTCTCTTTTGTAAAGCACTGTACTGGGCACAGTGCTCGGCAAGGCCATCCAGACCTACGTGTAGATGTGGGGGATTGAAAGGAATCAAGTTCAAAACGCTAAATGGGGTACAGAATTTCCCGAGCAGCCTTCGTAACCTCTGCTTCGCCTATTCAGTCAGTTGATCTTGCCTAAGCCTGATGTTTCTGACTAACATGTAGGGAGAAGAGATGCTGCTAAATAAGCATAGTTCAGAATTGGTCCATGCAGCCTTGAACTGGGCAAACTCAAGTGTCAGTGAAATTTCATGCTGTATGGAAACAAGCCCACTGCTGCCTGTGTCATAAACCCCTGCAACAGTAATATCAATATACTGGGCACTGCTTTTACTATTAGCCGATCATTTATGAAAAAATTTGGTCTTTAAATCTTTATCCATAAATGGTTCAATCTTGAAATCAGGTGTGTGCTGTGTGCTCTTTGGTGAGACAAATTAGCATCGAGTTGTGACCTCACAGACTGAAAGGAATCTTAGTCATACTAGCTATAATGGGGTAGTCCTTTCAGTGAAGTCACAACCTGTGGCTAATTTGTCGCACCAAAGAGCATGATGTGAGTAGACCAAACCATACAGACCCGTCCTGTGCAGCTTATACCTACTTTACAAAACTGGCTTGTCATACATAATGCTGTTTGCCAATTATGTGAAATGAATCATAAAAATGAAGATTTATAGACTTACCCTGTGTGGTTCCCTCACCAGCAGTGCCGGACAGGGGGACGACTCCCTTGTCAACCTACAGGACAACAGAGGGAAAAATACATTTCTTCAAACTTGTGCTCCTCATTTCTGTTACAATAGAAAACGTGATATTAACTTAGGTCCGCTTTATTTTGACACCTAATGTTGACGGCCGAAATCTTACTAGTCTTGAGAAAAAACTTGAATCCCTACCTACCATCCCTAGTTTTTCAGGACTTTGCTTTTATGTATATAGATGCATGATAAAGAAAGGTTTTCACAGTTGCATACACAATGTAATGTAACAAAGAGTGTGAGATAGTGCACTGAAAACAGAAGAGAGCAGTTTTAGGGGGTGGACAGAACAAAAGTGGTTTTCCCTTCCATAAAAGGTCAATCTGCTAATTCCTAAGATCAGTTTTGCATAAGGATGGAAGAGTTGTTACACGTACTGCTAAATACCCATATGCTCACAACTGCTTCACCCCTAAACTAAACTAAATCAAAGTCATGGAAACCCAACATTTACAGTTTTCGTGTGTCTGTGTAGCACAGTGGCAGAGCATCCGGCTATGAACCAATAAGACCCAGGTTCAATCCCCAGTGGAGTACCCAGACATGTCCGGACATGCACCCAGACGTTGTGCCCTTGGGAAAGGCACTTAACACACATTTCCCATGTCCTAAGCCCAGCAGTAGGGTTTGGGTTGGCGTTAGCCGTAAAAACTCTTGCTACAAAAAAGGACTTGCACTTGATGAGGAGTTCTGGGGCTTCCCCATCCATGTGCAAGCACGCCTAACCCCCAGATGATGGGGAACAAAAGACGTTAAATTGGATAGAGAGAGAGAGAGATAAGGCCTAATACCTTGATGCCAGGAATGATGCCCTGGTCCTGGAGCATCTTGACGAACGGCGTCCCGTCGTCCGCCTTCTGGTAGAGCGTCTCGTGGAACAGGATGACTCCGGAGATGTACTTTGGCATCTCGGAGCCGGAGGAGAACAGCAGCTGGCGGTACGTGCGTCGGTTCTCCTCGGTGTTCTCCACGCTGATGTTGGCGAAGCGCTTTCCCATGGTTCCTGGGAAGTAGACCATATGACATCAAAATACAATATTTTCTCTTTATATATGTACTAGTAATGAACACACTAAGAAACCACTAAGACTATAATTTGAAGTATATTGTAAACCCCCTTTATGAAAGTGTAATAGCCCAGGATAGAGCCTCATTCTGAGAAAGTGTTGTTGTGTGTTGGAATCCTGGGGTCAGGAATAAATCTTTATTGACACAATAAAAGTACAGCAACTTTTGTAAGGTCTACTACATCTAATTCTTACAAACAGTCAAGTGGATACAAATGAATTTACCTTGACATATCATATATCAAGCACCATCTGATACTGATGATGTTACATCGTGATGGAATTAAAAAATACCAATAAGTAAAGGAAAACATATTTCATTCTCATAGGATATACTGTTTGTCCAAATTCTGGATGACATTCCCAGAATTTTGCAGAACTTCCCTAGAGACCTAGATATGGATAAACTTTTGTTACATCCTACTTGTATATGTTACTATTGTAAATATTGATTGATTTGGTCTGTCTACTTTTAAAAAATTGGACTTCTAATGATTTAGATATGTTTTTTGGGATTTATAGTGTTGCCTGTTACCTGTGCTCTCATCAGCAGCCAGGATCCCCTTGCCCGGGCTCACGATGGCGTTGGCGGTCGCCGCCAGCTCTTTCTTCAGTTCTGGAGTCAGGGGGGCGTCCATCTTGGATATCTGTGTTGGTTTCTCGATGCACACACCTGGAAATTGGTGCAAGAACACAGCGTCACAAACATGTACATACAACAAAAGAGGTTGCTACTCTGGGGAACTTTCGACACGAACTATGTCTCTTCATCAACACGGTAAAGTCAGATCTCGTCTTGGAGTTCTCTTGTCCCGTGACTTGATGTTAATCAACACATGACAAGAGACAATCATCATCATAAACAGGCTGTACTACATGTATTACCACCTCTGCATGAGGGCCATCCGCTGCTGTCTAATGTGGCCACGTTTTGGTGATTATTTTTCCCATTGACAAAAGAATTAAGAATCCTTTCTGCAATTTTCTTCATATCTATTCACTTGTGTGGTCGCTACAGACATGTTTGACTCCAACTTCAAAGCAACATTATTCATCTACCAAAAAGTGTCAGACTAGTGCCATGACTGCCTTTTGGCACCGATGTTGCAACTTAAATTGGTCACATCAGGAGTAGCAAGCAGGGGCAGTTTAAATTCTTAAGTGTACAAGTAATGTACAGGACAATTGCTGACTGCCCCACATACGTGTACAATGATACTATTGGAATGCAAAATGCCACCACACCAGACAGACTAATGTATGTACATGTATATTTACAACAATCAGGTCAGTTGAAACACAGCCAACACAGCCCCCCTCCCACCCAAATTGTGCAGTCTGTGCCCCATATATGGGCCCAAGGTCATGTCCTTTCAGTAGGTGCGACCTAGAAAGTATGACAAACTGACAGACTCAGCCCATCTTTGCCATAGTCCAATGACCTTCAAAAAGGTCAACGTTCCTTCTATATCTGCTTTTATGAGTTACTATCTGTTAAGTTGAAACACAGCCAGTAGAGCTTAATCTAGAACCCAAGTCTGGCTTTATGTACTGTACATAGGACAATGAAGGTCAGACAGCCAGGTAATAAGATACGCAATGTAACATTACTCAAGCAACTTGATAAAATTTGGAAATGGTCAGTCACTGACAAAAGGCAGCGGATGCTGTTTAAAATGCCTGACCGTTTCCAAATTCATCCAGTTGCTTGGGTAACTGTTACCTTGCATATCTATGTACTGCAGTTGAGGCTCATAGTCATACTGGTAATCAATATGTAGGGAGGTCAGTGACCTTCAGATTACATTACAAACCCAACCCATGTCCATTCCATCTGCCTCACTGATCATGAGTTCACTGACCTTCAGCAAGGTAATTGTACTACTTTGTACTATCAACTTGGTCTATAGCAGACTTCTTCATTTTATAACAAAAATGCAAAAAATGACAAATACAAAATAGTGCTGTGCATTCAGTATGGGGGGAAAAGGCATGGAAGCTGAAGGGACTACCCTAAAGATTGATTAAAAAAAAAAAAGCTGCAGAAAGAAAATTCATTGTAATTTCTTATATGCCGTCTGCCAACCATGCAAAGTATGACCCGCCCATATTTTGCATAAAGCTGCCTGGTAACATCTTTGGTCTTCATTACTTCCAGCAAGGATTGGTTTGACTTTTGAGTTAGCTGGAAAATTAGACAGGGTGTTCTTTAGGTAATCACAAGACATCTAATTATGTACAGAAAAGCCAATTTCCATCTACACCATACACTTCTGAGCACTGTACTGGGTATACATACAGGTCAATTCCTTATGTCTCAACATTATTCTCTCATGCATATAGATGCATGATAAAGAAATGTTTTCACAGTTGCGCACTCAGTGCACTGCAACAAAGAGGGAGTGTACTGAAAACAGAAGAGAGCATTCAAATATTCCTTTCCAAGGAATTCTTATCATTCTGCTTAATGAAAGTTAATCTCACATTCACAGACAGCTGGACCTAAAAGCCAGTTGAATCCTACCCACCTTACAAGAGCTCTCAAAATCACCTGCACAATCCGACCACACTGAGGAAAGAAGTGTCCTGGCAGCTCGTGGACAAGATTTATACGTCTGCAGTTACCGGCGTCTGGGCAAGATGGCTGCCGTACAGGGCTATATATAACAGCTATAAAGTCACATTGACATTGGGACGACCTCTATGTGTGCAAGGCACAGTAACCCATAAGGCCAAACCATTCAGTTTTAGGGGGTGGACAGAACAAAAGTGGTTGTCCTTTCAATTAAAGGTAAATCATTATGATGAGATTTGTATTAGGATGAAAGGGTTGTTACACGTACTACCAGTAAACATGGTAGACTTACCATGAAAAATCCATGCTCACAATTTCACCCCTAAACTAATTAATAAAGAGGCTAAAAGTCATAGAAACATTATACATTTGTGGCTAGTCTATTTTGGGGGATTTCCTTATTTTAAGCATTGTCAGTATGTACATATTATAACAGTCCCTAACCTCTAACCATAGTGACCTTTATCATTGATCATTTATAATACTATATACTAGTAACCTTAAGCACACTTAAGTAGTTTGGCACCAAATTCTCTATTGGTTACAGGGGTAGGCAGCAGAGAGAAGGTTAAACCTTAAATCTTAAATCTTATCAAAGTCAAGAACAAGCGTATTGAAAGAAAAATTATCTATGGATTCTGTGTTCATATGAAGCAAGAATATATGAAAAGGGCACATCATGAAGCAAAATTAGGAAGTAGAAATATAACAGATGTAATTTCAAACACTTTCAACTCTTGCTCTAAGTTTATTCAATAAATAATTCACCGGCTCACCTATCACATGTACTGGAAGATTTGTCAGTTTGACAGTGACTTTGCTTCTTTAAAACACAAGCATATATTAACTTATGTAGTGTGAATATGTCACTTCCTGAAGTTTATGTCATGTCCTGCGTTCCAAGAAGAAAGCATGAAGTGTGGATAGAGCATTTACATAGCAGAGGAAGTAGCTATGCTTCAGTAACACTACGGAAAACTTTCAAATAGTAAATTCATCATGACTAGGCTTTTTTCTCCACACTTAACTTTAATTTACTGAAATTTTTAGCTACTTTACTGTCCGTATCAATGTGTTTAACCTTCTCCGTGCTGCCCAACCGCTGAGTGTAGTTGGGATAGTCACCCCAATGTTTTGATGTGGAAAAAAAAAAAACACCCTTGTGAGCTTTCAATCTAACTAAAGCACCCTATTTTAGTACCAAGAAGTACCATGCAAGAAATACAGGGCTTCTCTTCAGTTTTCTTTGAGGCAAAAGTAATTTTAGCAGCACACTTTAAAACCAACACCACGGCACTTGAGTAGTGTGTGTTTTTCTACTGTCTATACCTGCACAGATACTTGGAATTCTGTAACTGAAGCATGACTCCTTAGACTTAAGAATTGTGTACCACTAATAAACGCAAGGAAATAAATGTGATGACTCAAGAAATAAAATAAACAATCAAGCAGTACAGAATTGTTAGTTGCTACTTTTTTCCAGTTTTTTCCCCCCACAAATCTATTAATCTTATAAGATTGGTCCTAAAATTAAAAATATTTGGTAAGTGCCATTCTTGTCTACTTTATGTCATCTTAACACGGGTTTCTCTTTCCTCTTGTTTGGCCAACTTAGTACTATTCCATTTAATACTATAATTTGAATAAATCATATCTTTGCCTTCGCATTCTGTAGAGCTGCAAAGACATGTAAATTATGTATGAAGTGTCGCAAAGCCTCCTGCGAAAAAAAAACAACGCATTTTCTCTCTTGGGAGGATGGTGGGAGGATGGTGGGAGTCAAGATTTAAAACGTCCTATCCAGCGTACATTTGCCAACGCCATTTCGGGAGGGGGTTCCCAATGACATCCATATCAGCAGTGCGACTCTTATAGACAGACTTTGGCACGTACCGCTCGTCTGTGGCGTGTTCTGTCTCATGATGGGCATATGGTCGCAGAACACAGTATTAATGGGCGACCCCCGTGGACAATAGTAGTTCGGGTATGAAGTAGTGCGTCACATTACTTGAAAAGGCCATAGTTTTTCTTCTGTGCACGTTAGCGAGGCTGAAACTGTGGTGAATGGTAGAGGAATACGTCAGTTTTGAGACAGTACGAGTTTGATTACGATGTTTGTTCGGTCGGGTTGGATTCGCGCCTGGATATTGTTACCGCCCGACTACTGTAAGTCGCCTGCAGTACGGTGACCTCCGCCGGGGGGCATATCAAAGTGGCTTTTAAAAGAGAACGAGCCGGCAAATTCAACCTTATTTTGCAGATATTTTGTAGATTGAACCTTGAAGTCAAGCATATAAAAATCTGGTACCCTAATTCTGCACCTTTCTATAAATTTTCAAGCGTCGAAGCATCTCACCTTGGGATCCTTAACTATATAAATCCCTATAGGAGAAATACTGTGGTCTGCAACCATATACCACACAACACGCCCCCCTCCCCCACACGTGACCGAACATCATAGCGCTACGTGACAGCTCGCCTGTATGTTATGGGGTCGGGCAATGCCCTCTCAAAGTCACGCAAGCCGGGACGTTTCAAGCATTGTATGTCAGTGTACAGCTGTGATGTTATACCGCCTTTACAGCTACTCAAAACATCTAAATTACCGGGTTATAATTCATGGCATAACAAAATTAATCCGGCTCGGCATACCAACATAATCGAGTTGCTATAAAAGTGCCCAGGTAAAATAAAAGAAGGGACGCTACCAGTAAAATAACTACTGTAACCTAAACCTAGTTACAACAGTATCTTTTCAAAGCTCAAGGTAAACCGATCACATATCCGCCCAGGATTGTTTTGAAGACCAAAGCTCAAAGGTCAGTCTTGACAAGGGGGCACCATGAAAGGCACGTCGCAGCTGTGCACGTAGGCATGCCGCCGTTTTATGGAGCAACGCTTTTGGTCATAACTCTCTTTTCACAGAATGAATCATCCTCAAAGTCCGCCTACTTCTTAACTAGTACCTTATCTAACTGCGAACCAAGTATGAAGTTAATGTGTGAATGATAAACGTACTTACGAAGAAGAAACTTGGGAAGAAGTCGTCAAACAGCCACCGAGGTTCGCGCGATGGAGCTAGAAGGTCGCAGGATAGCAATGACGTCACACTCTCGCCCAAACTCGTCATACGTGGTCACGTGACGTACATTTTACAAGCCCCAAAATTAAAGATGCCGATAAAATATTGGGCAAATATCTGTGAATATAAACATACAATACTCTTTATTTGCTTTGAATAGTTGATATCTTCCATATGTTCGTCTGAATTCTGTGATCGTACAGTCTCGTTGAAGTCTCGTTTATGATTTGCAAGGCAGGCCAAGGACGCCCTCTGATTGGCTCACAGGGACAACGCCCACAAGTTGCCCTTCAAGAAAACACAAACTGGTTGTTTTTAGTACATTTAATGCTTTTAGCTCACTTTGGCACATAAAATGGACTACGATGAGGACACTGGCAAATGATCCTTTAGGGACGTAACCAACCAATACCATAGAGTGCCAATACTTGTTGGATTATTCATTCCCGAATTCATTCCAGGACCTTGGTCGACCGGCCCCATGGTTGGGGTTGCTCTTGAAAGCAGTGAGCCTAGTGTGTCCTTTGACTGGCGTAGAGGGACGACGACCATGACTTGTGTGTACTAATCTAATTCCTCAATTCCTTAGAAAAAACTGTTGCTATGAAAGGCGGCCAGAAATCTGTCCTTCCTGGCGCAAGTGCTATTATCCGATAAACAAGATGGGGCTCCCCGGCCAGAGGAATCATATAGCAGGTCCCACAGATTTCTGCATTTGGAAGAATACTTCAACCAGTGACTGTGTCAACCCTTATAACACTACACTTTCATTATAAAGCATTAAAAGACGTTTCAATTATTCGTAGGCCAACCACTTTGTTTTATCTTAAAATGTAATGTTAATACGTATTAAATATGTCCTATGAATTCAGCACAAGGGATAAGCCTAAAAGTGCTGCTAAATAAGAGCTTTAATACAGTACTCGGCAACGCCGGCCAGCATTTGCAGGCCTTTGATAAATCCGTGCCCTTCATACTCTTAACCGTGCAATCGATATGTGTAACATGCCTACGTGTCGGGTATATGCGAGATCATGGTACAGTCTGCTCTGCGTATTTGTCTAGGATGACGTCAGGAAGGTGGGTCAAAGGTGAAACGAGTCAGTCCAGCCTGATAGCCCAGTCTTCACACCTGTATCCTGCGGCAGAAAGGTGAGTCAGCTAATTCATTGAGAGGAATTTTGGTATTTCTTTCCGTATTGCTGACAGTGATATGTTCCCATAGCGATCATATTGACCAGTACAAGTCCATGATCATAATGGACATATCAAATCGTTTCGGCCTGCTATCTAGGACCGTGCTTCCTCGGGTTCTACTTCGAGTACTGTGAAATCATCTCGAGGTTCTAGTGCTTCAGCAAAAAAAATATTGAAATCTCCCATTTTCGAAGTGGTTCTTAATTCAGTCGATATTTAAGCCACGGCGACCTTTAGGGTCCTTTTTAGTTCACACAAAACGCGAGGGTACCTGGTTTTAAGCCTGACCTTTGAACTGCACGCTCCATGCGGAATATTTGTGTGCAGCATTGATCACATTAAAAAACGGCGGGTCCAATTCAAATATTTCTCGCTTCGTGGCTGATCGAATCTGCAGAATACGTGACTGAAGTGAGCAACGGGGCACCGAATGGTGTCCTTCAAAAAAATTGTCCTTCAAAAGAAAAAAAAGAAACGCCTGTGACCATCTTTGAGGCTGACAAGTTATGTTTATATTGCCTGATTGTATGCAATTGTACTTATAATATATTTTGTGTATCTCCATGGTGAATGTTTTATTTATGAAATTAAGAGGAAAAAGATTTCAAGAAAAAAATTAGTATCATTTTCTTGACATTTGTATTGTAATGCAGCATAACAAAGGAAAAGTCATGCCGCTGGCTCACATCAAAACCAACCTGTCGCCGGACAAGATCAGCGATGAGTTCATGAAGGAGACGTCTAAGATGATCGCCGAGCTTCTGAACAAGGAGGAATGGGTAAACAGCGCAGACTTCTTTTTTTTGTTCTTTAGTCAAAGATTTCTTCTGCTCCTTGTTCTGCACTTAACTTGATGCGCAGAAGATCTAGATGTTATTTTCTGTCAGTGTGTGTAGTGTTTTTGTTGGTTTACTGGATTATCAACAACAAATGAAAAAGGAATGATTTTAACTTTGGGTAGGTAGGCTTTACTCTCATGATTTAAGAAATAATTTATTGGATCCTGGAAACCATTATATTCAGCCCGTGTCGGAAAGTGTTAATTTCAATAGTATATTACCTTGCGTTTGCCGTGAGCCTGTTTATCATTTCAGCTGGACAAAAGATGTTAGACAATATCAAAGCAGGATACTTTTAGATACTTTTAGATACTTGATGTCATGCACAGATGGTAATGAAATGGAGGAAGTTTGTAATTATGTCGCCGTGTGCTTTAAAAAGAGAGAAGAAGTCACTAGAGCCTAGATATACAGTAGGATACCTCTCAGATTTTATTCTGTGAAGTTTAATGAATAAATATAGATATTTAGTATAGTGCTTAGTACTGTATTAGACGTTAATGTCAACGTTATTCTTATTATTAATATTCTATTCTCTCAATTACCCCATGTATGGTCCCCTGTGGCTTCCTGTGCATTTATCCCTCTGGGGAACGAATATGTAATAAAGATTATTATCAATTTCAATGTTTTGGACCTGAACATTGGTGTGAAGGGAGTTGTCGACATGCTTGCAAATATATGTTTTGTTTGATCTTCACAAAGAGGGTGACAGTTCACGTTGACGCCGGGCAGAAAATGCTGCGGGCGGGCTCCTTTGATCCGTACATCCAGTTCGAAATCGCAGCAATCAAGTCCTTCGACGACGAGGCGGACAAGGAGAAGTACTCCAAGGCCTTCTTCGACTACCTGTCCGAGAAACTGCCTGTTAAGTACGACAGGTGAGTATTTGATACGTCACCTGCGAGTAGCAAAGGATTAAAATCTGCCAAAGTTTGTCTGCAACACTGTTTGGGTGATAGAAGTATCAAAGGCAAATGTAACAAGTTTAACTTTATAGAAATTCTAACTCTTTAGAAAGTTAATAAAACTGCATACTCGTGAATTATTAAACTACCACTTGCTAGTACTTCACAACCGTAGTAACAAATTGTAATATCGATACCATATTTATGAAACCTACAATCAAACGATGACTTCATGCCAGACAAAAGGTATATGACGAATTTAAAATCTACCGTATGACGTAATAACTATATATTACACTAGACACAAGCACAAACTTTTGGCATTATCAATCTTGACCCCTCGTTACTTCCATTGAATCTTTAAAACCTGACGTTCTCTCTTATTTCTGTGTTCCCAGGATCGTGGTGATTTTCCACCGTCTGGCGTCGGAGGATGTCGGGATCAAGGGAACCCTGAACTCCATTCTGGTGAAGAAATAGCGTTACCATGACAACAAATCTGTCTGATATCGCACTTATTTGTTTCGCTAGCTCATCTCTACATACGATTCGCCGTTCATTCCCATGAGCTGCCATACTGTAGAATGGCACTTGTTATTATCAACTACGGCACAGGCCTATTCATTGTCACGCCTTTGATCAACAGTTCAGAGTTGATTATGCTTTAGGGATGGCAGTTTGTTCGTAATGTGATAAACAAATGTAATATGTAATGCATTTATTGCACACCAACGGCTGTATAAAATACAACGTATGACAACTTCTACTTAACTGCTTGTACTTTGCTCACGTGCTTACAAAGCAGTGTGTTGTGTTTTTGTTTGGTTCGTGGGCGGTTAATCTTGCTCACACATGCGCAAAAATGAAGCTACAGACGCGACACGTGTCATAAAAGGAATAAAAAAGTTAAACACTGCTTGTTAATCGTTGAATGAAAATGTATGAACAACGAAATGAAGATAAATGACTTTACAAACGTTTTTAGATTGTACTAGATGATCAGGAGATGCGTATATAAGGTATGGATAGTTTACATTTATATCAAAAATCCTTTTCGGACTGGATCATATCAGGTGAAAATACAATATTTGATTTGAATTTTGTCGATAGTTTGTACTTGCAAGTATTGAAATTAAACAAAGTCACAGGAGAAAATATTGTTTTTCTGATCTATTAATCACATAATAACTTTACTGCACAACAATTGCGAAAGGTGCAAAGTATATATGACATCTACTGGTACATACCTATACAGATCCATAAGGCCATTCTACCATATACAGAAGAACTTAATCGCATGACAATTGTACATGGTATAGGGTATGGCAAGAATTCGTTAACATAACACAAAGTGGAAGTATAGAATAAGACTTAACATCATAATTACTAATACAATACAATAAGGGCTAGCATACGTTTTCGATATTGTGTTATAATCATTGATTTAATCAATAGTTTCAGTTTTTTCTAATGTGTAAGCCATCGTTTAGATATTTACCTATGTTCGCATTTGGGGATTGTTGTATCCATTTAGATATGTACTCAAAACGGTCTGTAGCATCGAGACTCTTAAAACTTGTACTTGTTTTGAGAAGTGTGAACAGCTTATGATGTTTGACATCATATCTAGAGCATTCCATGACAAAGTGAAATTCATCTTCAATTTTCATTGGACAAGATGGGCAAAACCTTTGGTCAGGGGCTACACTATAATATCTGCCCGTCTCTATTTTCAACTTATGACTGCTAATTCTTAACTGAGTTATCGCTTTACGAAGCAAGGATATATATAGTATGTATATGCTTTCATTGCTCATGTCTGACGATATTTTACCGCATTGCTAGATATCATCAACACCAATACTCCTGCGCATAGCTATCCCGCGGGTGGATGGCAACACCATGACTGTTAGTATCGAGTCTATACACGCTCGTTGATGTGCGAACATGTCTTGTAACTTTGGACATTGAAAATTAGGAAAATATGGTTAGTTACAGCAAATAGTTATATGATTATTGAAGTTACTCAATTGACTCTTTACTTACTCCACTGCTACTTTCTTTTGCGTATAAAAGTTCTAAGAAATCGGAATATGAATATTTTGATGTTCCGACTTTGAAATGATCCACATTTCAACCTTGGACCATGTAGAGTCACAGGATGATCGCGACTCTTAATCAAGACCTTAAATCACGTCCAGTTCAGGCGTTAGACTCGGCCAGATACACGAGCAGTCTCCTTTCTCCCGTGAAGCCCAGGCGGCCATGTTGGATGTACATGTTGTTCAACATCAGGACGTCACGACTCCTCATCTGGAACCCGACTGCGGACTGAAATGAACACACAGATCTTAAGACGTTTAAGCGATAAAGGTAAGACATCCAAGTGGAACATAACGTAAAACAAAATGAATTAAAAAAACTTGATAAGTTCTCTAAAGACTCAGGCGACCATTCATTATCTTTCATCCGATGAGTGACTGAGAAATAACTTTCTCACTCACTCACTCACTGATAACAGTGGATCTGAATAGTCTGACTTTTCAGATAATTAATGCAGTTGCTTCATTTATTTTGTATTGCTTACAACGTTTGTTTTGTGAATCCAGACTGTCTAGTTCAGTCTTTTCATACCAACTCATGAAAATTACGTTTTAGTATTTTTCCCTGTCAATACCAAAGTCGCTATACTATGGTCCCCAATCACTTCGGAAAAATGCAAATGAAAACACATAACAGTGAACTACACTTTTAGAGTTATGCCTTATCCCAAGGAAGTTAATAATAAGATTTTAAACGTCCTTGCTTATCCGGATCCTTTCACTAGCTTTGCAATTTTTAATCGGCAGCAATCTGTAAATTTATGTTATATAACAAGTCAAAAGAGCAACTTTAAAAGTATTGCCAAAGCAATGTACAACTTCGTGCAACTCCATTTTAATTTGGAATAATCTATTCTAATACATGTATGATGAAAAGGTAGAGAACAGGTAGAACTCCTGTAGAACCCATCTGACCCCACCTGCCACGTCACATCCCGTATGTGCTGTAGTACTTCCGGTTCGATTTCCGAGCCGTCGCCATATTGGCTGTTGAATGGACACCTGTGTGGTGGGAAAGGCTTAGTGGGGTCATAGTCCGGATGAGCCGTGATGAAGTCCGCGTTGTTTAAGTTGGCCTGGTTAAACCACAACCACTCTCCTACAGCAAACACAAACGTTTACCTGAGTTATCGTGGTAGAACCGTCATTGTACAGGGCTCGAAATTATTATTTTTTTGAAAGGTGCTCTGGTGTTAGCCTCCGTTGCAGACTCCTTTCGGCTGTTTTCATTTTCTAAGCTCCAATTTTACTATTACATTTTTTTCTTGTTGTTGGCCGGCCAGCAATAGTAATAATATAAAAACAATAACTTGAAAAAGAAAACAGCCGGGAGGAGTCTGCATCGGAGGCTAGACTGGTACCGGTGTACTCAACCAAAAAAAAATCAGATGCACAGAAAGAATTGAAATGGAGAATGCGCAACATATACACCATAGAATATCATTCAGTTTACAATGTTATTGCAGCAGCAATATTAGTACCTTTGTAACGCGTCATTGCGGGTAGATTGTACCACCAGGAGACCGACCCGTCGTCCCCCCATTGCCACGTCATGCCTCGTGACGTCAGGTACCTCTCCACGTCATCTCTACTGTCCGTACGGAAGGTCTGCGGTGAAAGGAGGTGTAAAGAGAAGAATATTTCTATGTGTGTTTGGTGAGAATGCAGAAGTCACTGATGGAAATGTGCATTTTTTTTATTCGCAGGACAAAGTACAGGTCTTTGCTCTTTTCTCCTGTTAATTCCGGGACTTTATTTCCATAATTATACATTGGGAAAGGACGTTTACGCGTTTGTTAAAGTTCGCGATTGAAATAATTCTGTACATCAGTATTAATACAATAGTCGCGGTGTCGTGAATTCGCGGTGGAGCGCTGACAGCGAAAACCGCGAAAATATAATCACTGCAAACATACCAAGATTTATAGTATGTACGAGTTCACTGTGTCAGGAAAAAGCTTCAGGGATATAGAAGGGCTGGGGTCTTTTCCAGTAGCGTGGAAGTGGTCGAAGGGTATTTGCAACAGCCAGAAGATCCAGAAAGATACTATATTATTAGGTAGCCTTGGCCCTTGAACTTAAACAGAAATTCATTCTATTATCATATTACGATGTGATATCATCAATGTGTGATCAAACAATTATCAATCATGTTTTTGTTGACAAAACTCACCTCTTTCCATGAGTTATACCCGTGAAAGAAGTCTCCCCTTTCCGGCATGTATCTGTAGTACCGGATTCCGAGTTTCCGGAACTTGCCGACGACAGCCGAGTCCAGTTTCCGTAAGACCTTGCGCACGTCCACCATGACGGTCTCTCCGCCCTGCCCCGGCCCGGCAGGCTGCTGGCAGTAGAAGATGATCTGCACGGAACAAACAGCGAAAGAATATTAACTATAAGTTATTGATTAAAGCACTCCGAGTCAATCCTATCTCTTTCTCCATTCGGCGGGCGGGCCTTCCTCTCTCTTTCTTTCTCTCTGTCTCTCACTCTAACTCTTTCTCTGTCATGCACGCATACATTTGTACACACAAACACACACACACACACACAAACACACACACACGTGCATGCACACACACACACACGAACGCTCACACTAATACGCACACGCACGCACACACACACACACACACACACACACACACACACACATATATACACGCATATACACACATACGCCTATCTTTCTATCAGAGCTTTGTATATACGGCACAGGTTGCTCTGAATATTTCAGATACCTTTTCCGGGTAGTAGTTAGTGTAGGACATCTCGTTGTGTGGTTCCAAGGACATGGCGTGATGTTCGGAACTCGCGGTGTCCACATTGTCCTCGACGTTGTCTCTCTTGGCGGCCCCCCCTTCGTACGACATCGGTTTGAGGGACAGGTTGTTCACAAACCTAAAAGAAAGTGAACTATTGAGACTTGTTCGTGCGTCCTGTTCAACTGCCGTACATTAGTTATGAATATTATAACGTTACCTGCGTCGATCACTTGCCAGTCACCGTACGATGAACGCGACTAGCACATGGAAGATAGACACCTAGACAGCCCTACTCAAAAATACCTCCTTTTGATATGATTTCATGACCTGAAATGTCTCCAAGCTGCCAGCCAACCTTGAAAAAAGACTAATTTTACCAACTATTTCCTGTCATGACCACCACTGTCATTTTGTGTAACTTGCTTGAAAGGTGTGTACAAAAACTTTACTGGGAGTAAGTAAACAAACAGTTAAGTACAAAGGCCAGATCTGTAGTGAACTAGGTCACAATGCAATTACTACACATTTGCAACGTTACTATTAATACCTACAACGTCTTTCACCCAAACGTTTTTTTTTGCCCACCACCCCCCACCCCCGGACGAACAACATTTAGTCACTGTACTAAAATCAACAGTAGCTAATTGAACTATTGGCACAAAACTTTGTCTTGAATTAATCTTCTTTTAAAGACTACTTCAAGACATCCTAAACTGTCTTAACCTCATTAACATACCTATTCAGAGTTTTGGTATAAAACCTGGTGTTATCAGTCCAATCGTTAGTCACTGACGAAAGACAGTGGATACTGTCTGAAACGTCTGACTGTTTCAAAACTTTATCCAGTTGCTTGAGTTATTATTTTTGGCGTTAGTTGGTGTTACCTTGAAAACTCTGAGGCAGTACGCAGCGGCAAATCCCGAAACAGCACGGCACCGACGCCAGCCTCGTCCACAAATTCTCGTGCCACCCCTCGGGCCGCGACCGCCCAGTCCTCGGGCGAGAAATCCCCGCGCCCCGCAGGCACGTACACGGGTGGGTACCCCTCCCTCGGCGGCTGTAGGAACTCCGGTACGCTGAGGCTGTCCGAGCCGACCAGGTACCGTCTCCCCCGGAGTCTGACCGGCGGCAGGCCGCTCCAGTCCGCCGTGGCTTCCTGCAGAGTCGGTGTCGCCGTGTTGACGCGGGCTTTAGATGCGAAAGAACGCCCGAAACATGCAGGATAGAAGCGTTTCAGGTGGTGAATCGAAGATTTGATCATTTCGGTTGTTGCAGAACGGTTAATTTTTCAGCGTTTTGCAGCAGCACCACGACAGCAGGCCGATTGTCCTAAGGTCAGGCATACTATAGGTCAGGGGTCAGGCCCCTTAGTTGTCCGACAACTGAACGGCTATTCCGGCCATGCGCCGAATCTGCATACGTGCTGATCTTGTTTTCTATCCCCGTATCTCCCCATTGGGACCCACTCTTCATCTTTTTCTGATAGCGTCTACTCAGGACGTGTAACAGCCACTCTAAACAGCAACCAATATTGTCAACGGCGGCGGCTTTGGGTGGCTTTATGGTTACGGTTACAGCCACTGAGAGGTTCTGGTTATAAATGATTGACAGCCCCCCTAGGCTAAGAGATGTACTTCATCCCGCTTCCACTAGGAGCGCCCCTCGGATATGACGTTTAGGTCCCGTGTTTGAGAAGAGACACACCAATATGTTTAAGACCCCACCACAAGGTATCGAATAGTGTAGCGGTCCTTCCATGGTGTGTGTGGTTCAGATCCTTAAATTCTTATGGCCGCGTCATTGAGGTCACCTGTCGAATGACAGCCGCTCCAGTCCTTTGGGATTAAGCCCCTCCTATAGACCGTTCCTGACTGTTCACAACCGTCAGCTCGACCAATGATACCATGTATCATCGGTTCGACCATTGAGAGAGTAGCTACATGTGCGTCAACTTTTGGCATTCTTATGGTTTTATCTACTGAGTGGAGTTTCACCCTATTCGTTAAAAAATACTAGCTATATAGAGCAAATTAAGATAAAAAACGGTTTTTGTGAATGTAATTGATCAAAACTCAAAACATAGCATATAAAGGTTAAAGCTGAACTGAATTAGTGCGACTTATACAAACAGTCTATCTTGGGATGTAAAAGTTGTAGTAAAGCATACATCAATGATAGAGTTGCACATGCTGCATGAAGCCCAATTCAATTCAATTCAATCCACTCTTCAATCGCCGAGTATAACGTTTGGCAATTTGCAGCTGACAACTTGCGCATGGGTACCCTGCATCAATTCAGCGCTAGAAAGGCTGCCATTGCGGGTAATTTCTGACCAATGAAAAAAAACATTCTTCAGAATAACAAGTGGATCGTGCAGAGGAAACCATACTCCTCTCTTTTACATAATGAAAATGTTACTGTTGCAAGACATTGGAAAAGAGTTGCTTTGATTTTCGAACTTAAAAGTAATCCCAACTCAGTAATCCACATTTAACTATTGGACCATCTAGAGGCACAAGAGATTCAAGACTCTTGATCTTAATCTTAATCTCTTGGACCCTTTAGAGTCACAAGAGGACCGTGAAAAACATGGAATAGAGTTGTTTTGATTTGAGAACTTTACAATGATCCGCATTTAACTCTTGGACCATCAAGAGTCGCAAGAAATTCGAAACTCTTGATCTTGATCTTAATCTCTTTAATCTAAGACTTTTCAGAGTCACAAGAGGATCGTGAAATTGGAATAGGTTTTTATTTTATTTTCGAACTTTACAATGTCAATGATCCACATTTCAACCTTGAACCAATTCTAATCAGACGGCAAATGAGACTCTTAATCTAGATCTTGTATCACGTCCAGTTCAGGCGTTTGACTCGGCCAGATACACGAGCAGTTTCCTTTCTCCCGTGAAGCCCAGGCGGCCATGTTGGATGTACATGTTGTTCAGCACCAGGACGTCACGACTCCTCATCTGGAACCCGACTGCGGACTGCAAAAAAGCATAGTACGGATCTTTAATGACATATGCCTAGACAATATTATAACTTACTGGGTCATCAAAATTTTGTGTAATACAGTTTGAATTCGATGAAAGGATAGAGTTAAGGTCACTCTCCTGTAGAACCCATCTGACCCCACCTGCCACGTCACATCCCGTATGTGCTGTAGTACTTCCGGTTCGATTTCCGAGCCGTCGCCATATTGGCTGTTGAATGGACACCTGTGTGGTGGAACAGGTCTTGTGCTGTCGTATTCGGGATGCGTCGGGAAGAAGTCCGCGTTCAAGTGGTACTGATTAAACCATAACCACTCTCCTACAGCAAACACAAACGTTAGGACATCGACAATGTTGCCGAGAATGCTGATCAGAATGATTCCATACTTCTGACACCCGAGAATTCTAAAAATACATTCAGTTTGACTTCAGCTTTTATTTGTTGAAACAATGTTCTTTACCCATCTTATATTTTGAGTGTCACTTAATTGTGAGCGGGACGATAAAAAGAATCAGAAAGAGCTGATTCTTAATATTACAATTGTCTTTTAACAAGATTACTCAATGCCAGGCCAAGAAACTGCTTCTTGACACTAACTAAGTTGGTGGCCGGATGTGACTCTGCTAGGAGATGGTGGCGAGCTTTGGTTTTGAATTCTTGTGGGTTTGATTCGAGAGAGAAACAGCCTTGTCAGGAAGAAAGTTCCATAATTAAATGGTCGACGTCCAATGGAGGTCCCGTGTTTGAGGAGTGTCACACCTTGAGCACGTAAAAGAACCTACCACATCTTTCGAAAAAGAGTAGGGCCATGCCCCGATGTGAGTGAATAAAAACATTCCGGTCTAAATGGGGTAGGGAATTTCCCGAGCAGCCTTCGTAACCCCTGCTCCTCCTAATGGGTCATGATCAGTGAAGTCATACTTGTCTCGAGCATTCCACCAGGGTACATAATTCCACCATTTCGAAAAGATACGTCCAAACAGATCTCCGACCCACCGTCCCCCAGTATGATGCACTCCTGTATATCTTAACTGTGCATACCGGGCGGGTGCTGCAATAGAGATCTCTAAAACACGCTGTTTTTCAAAGTGACGTATTCATGACTAGCATGGTGGGTTAATGGCAATAGAGGTTACATTGTAAAGGATATCACTGAGTTTACAATGACATTGCTTACCTATATATAAAGTCATGGCGGGTAGATTGTACCACCAGGAGACCGACCCGTCCTCCCCCCATTGCCACGTCATGCCTCGTGACGTCAGGTACCTCTCCACGTCATCTCTACTGTCCGTGCGGAAGGTCTGTGGTCGGAGGCGGTAATAAAAGAATGTAGGCTTCAGCTATATATTAACCTACTTTGCTACAGTAGGTATCTGTTTCTACATAGCCGGCAACCGTTTTCTTAAGCTATTTAGTGCGGATGCTTCTAAAGTTCTTGAAGATAGCGAGTTCCATTCTACTATAATGGTTCTTGGAAAATGCGATTTTTTGAACACATCCATATGACTTAAAGGCACGACTTTTCTGAGCTGGTATTGAAAACTTATCAGTCAGTTAAATGAGTGCATTTTATGGGATCAAACTCACGTCTTTCCATGAGTTATACCCGTGAAAGAAGTCTCCCCTTTCCGGCATGTATCTGCAGTACCGGATTCCGAGTTTCCGGAACTTGCCGACGACAGCCGAGTCCAGTTTCCGTAAGGTCTCGCGCACGTCCACCATGACGGTCTCCCCGCCCTGCCCCGGCCCCGCAGGCTGCTGGCAGTAGAAGATGATCTGTGGAAGAAACGCACTCAATCACATTAGTACTGTCTCTCTCTCTCGAACATACATACCCCCCGAGCACATAGGCACATACCAACACAAAAGCACTCAGACACACAACCACACACACACACACACACACACACACACACACACACACACACACATATACACACAGTCACGCACACACACACACACACACACACACACACACACACACACACACAGACAGACGTACACACACACATGTTATGCGAACATTGTATTTTAATATATATTTTAATATATATGCTTATTTTGATTATTGTTATCAATTGTGATTAGGATGCAATATCGTGTGTCTATTTTACAATTCTTAATGTGCAATCTTGATGGCCTAGTTGATGTGTAAAAATGTGTATATTCAAATATAACTTGGGTAGTTTAATGAGGCTGTACTCCGGCACCTGATAGATGAACAACTCCTCCCAGGCCGCTTTACTCCAACAGAGGAGTGTCACTCAGTACCCGATCAAGATCAAGTTTCTTGAATGAAATACCTTTTCCGGGTAGTAGTTGGTGTAGGCCATCTCGTTGTGCGGTTCTAAGTTTATGCCGGGATGTTCGTTACTCGCGGTGTCCACATTGTTCTCGACGTTGCCTCTGCTAGTGACTCCCCCTTCATAGCCCATGGGCTTCAGGGACAGGTTGTTGGCAAACCTTAAAAGAAAAGAGTAAAATGTTTTACGGTCCTTTGTGCTGTTCAATCAATTATTCTCTCTCTCTCTCTCTCTCTCTCCCTCTCTCTCTCTCTCTCTCTCTCTCTCTCTCTCTCTCTCTCTCTCTCTCTCTCACACTCCCCCTCTCTCTCTCTTACGCGCGCTCTCTCTCTCTCTCTCTCTCTCTCTCTCTCTCTCTCTCTCTCTCTCTCTCTCTCTCTCTCTCTCTCTCTCTCTCTCTCTCTCTCTCTCTCTCTCTCTCTCTCTCTCTCTCTCTCTCTTTCTCTTTCTCTGACCACCAACATGGCGAACACTGAGTACCACACGGAAATAAGCTCTTTCGTAGATTCGAGTACGCATGTGCAGTGTCAACTCATAGGTGAGGGCCCTTAAATGGCTTGTAAACAGTTCTCGTTCGACCATTGTCCTGTTTTGCATAACAATGCCCAGATGTGCTTTGTTTACGTCTCAGAGGCCTAAATGATCACCTTTGAATCTAAGAAAGAGGTAATATCCCTGAGTTAGATGATTGACAAACCTGCAAATCAAGCAATATGTACAACATCGTTACCGAAGTGTATCTTGAACATGTTTACCTTGAAAAGTCTGAGGCAGTACGCAGCGGCATATCCCGAAACAGCACGGCACCGACGCCGGCCTCGTCCACAAACTTTCGCGACACCCCTCGGGCCGCGACCGCCCAGTTCTCGGGCGAAAACTCACGGCCACCCGCCGGGACGTACACGGGCGGGAACCCCTCCCTCGGCGGCTGTAGGAACTCCGGTACTCCGAGGCTGTCCGAGCCGACCAGGTACCGTCTCCCCCGGAGTCTGACCGGCGGCAGGCCGCTCCAGTCCGCCGTGGCTTCCACCAGTGTCGCTGTGGCCGTGCCGACGCGAGCTTTAGATGCGAATGAACGCCCGAAGCATGCGGGATAGACGCGTTTCAGGTGGTGAATCGAATATTTGATCATTTTGGTTGTTGTAAAAATGTTACTTTTTTCAGTGTTCTGGATACAGCAGCACTATGACAGCAGGCTGATTATCTTTAGACGTACCAGAGGTCAGGGGTCAGCGGTTAGTTGTCCGACCAGTTACGTGAGAGCGGTGACCTGTTTTGGGTCATGCCGCTGAATATGCATACAGAGCTTGTTTTCTATCCCGTATATCCCCATTGGGACCCATGCTTGATTTATTTCTGATAATGTCTACAAAGAAAGTGTAACAGCCACGGATGTAGTACTCTAAACAGCGAGCAACATTTTCAACAGTGGCATTGGGTGGCTCTATGCATATAGTTACGGTTGCAGTCACTGAGAGGTTCTAGATATAAATTATTGAGATTCACTTTTTTATACATACTACATTCCGCTTTTACTAAGAACGTCCCTCGGGTAGGACTTTGAATGTAGAAGAGCCACGCCAGTATGTCAAAGACCCCACCACACATGTCGAATAGACATAGCAATCCTTCCACGATGTGCGTGGCAAACCCTTACAGTGCAGTGGCCGAGCCGGGGACAATCGTTTGTTTGTTTGAACCTTTGTTTATTCATGATAAGCTCAAATCGGCACGCAGGCCGCTTTTCATTGAGGTCATGAGGGAAGAGGTAAGGGTCAGATACAATATAACAGAGATACACAGTCATTTGAGTCCTAATAACTCTATCGACATATGTCATTACATATTCATGGTACAACAATATACAATTTCTACAACATACAACATAAAGTAGGGCGAAATCGTCTTACTGAGGTCACCTGTCGAATGAAAGTCACTCCAGACCCTTGGAATTCAGCCACCTCCCATAGATAAACCGTTCCTGACTGTCCATCACAATCATCAGTTCAACTAATGATATCATGGCAATCATCGGTTCGACCATTGAGAGAGTGGCTACATGTCCGTCAACTATTTGCCTTTTTTGCGACGACTCAGGGGCGAGCCTAATGTGCGCACTAAAAGCGTACGTAATCAATAATAATTTCAATACTTGCAAGTACAATATATCGACAAATTCAAATTCAGTATAATAGTATTTTCACTTGACATAATCTAGACCTGTTAAGATTTTACCATAAATGTAAACAACCCATACCTTATATACGCATCTCCTGATCCTCTAGCTACAATCTAAAATCGCTTGTAAAGTCATCCTCATTTCTTTGATCATATATCTTTATTTAACGGTTTATAAGCAGTGTTTAGTGTTTTGACACGTAAAACTTGAACTTTGGCGTCTGTAGCTTCATTTTCGCTCATGCGTTAGCGAGCTTAAAGCCATAGACAAGACCAGAATAGTGTTTTCTGGTTCGACTGATAATATTTTTCTAATTCCAAGAACGTAATTGTATTGGCAACTGGACCTTGAACCTGGACTAGGCAGCAGTTGTATTATATAGCATCAATATTCTGATAACCCCCCGAGTACCCTTCAGATAAATTACAGCCAGGTGTAACATGTTATATCGTGAACAACCATTGGACAACTTCAACTTGGCGGCTCTTGAGGAACCTTGTGTTGAGCTTGAAAATTGCATTTGCAATGTATTTCTTGATACTTGTTCGTCAATTTATAGCCTTAGTAACTGTATTTTCCACTAGCTTTGGGTCAAAAATGGACTTTGACCTTTGTGAATTGAAACTCATGCTTAAGACTTTAAAAAATGGTCCTCACAAAAATTGGCGGCTTTTAGGAAATCTAGGTCCGATATTGAAAATAATGTTTGTAGCGTTTGTGTGAATAGTTGTTAATCAATTCTCACCCTTAGCAGCTTAGTTATTCTATTGCCTGGACCAAAAAATTGATCTGGAACTTCAGCAAATTATCGCATAGGAACCAATAGTTAAGGGATGATTCCCATCATGCATCACATCCAACGGGTCTTCATGAAGCGGCACCGCTCAATTCCTGGTTTATAAATGGTTCATTTATTTATTCATCTGTGAATGATTTGTACAGATTTTGTTGATTTTGTATTCATAAAGATCTGGTCTGTTAGAAAATAACACTCTCCTCTGGTCTTGTCTATCCCCTTAAGTATAATCGCCCATCAACAGCACAACACACCAGCTTTGTAGGCAAGTCAGTGACAATAACAATTCATACATTGAAATTGCCATATGTTTTATTTCATTCAATTGTCGAGCGATAAAGTTGTTACGTATTATACATTGTACACTAGGCTACCTGTCACCCGTAGGACACCCTGATCTAACTGAAGCGTTGATGAATAGTGTGTCTGGGCAGCAGTTTACGATAACGAGTGCCATTCTACAGTATGGAAGCTCAAGGGAATGAATAGCGAATTATATAAAAGAGATATACAGTAGATTCCGCATATCTGTATAGCCCATTTGTCAGCGCAAATTATACGACTCCCCGAACTATACGACTGTCCGAACTAGCGATATTGACGTCCCGAAGGAGGGGAGGGGGGGGGGCGAATTGGATTTTGGGCGAGACACACAATTACGCTAACGATATCGCAACTTTATTTTGCAAAATTTTAATCAAAGTACAATCCGACCTTTTCGTCGATCTTAACGTCACCATATTGGATTAAATACGCGATCCATTTTGTTCAGATAAGCCCGAACTGCGTGGGAAACTCCTGCCAAATAAAAAACTCCCGCCGCATGTTGATCACGTGAAATCTTACAGTCAACCAATCAGAGCACAGGTTTTTATGACGTAAACCAATCAGCGCGTAGAAAAATGCATATCAATGAGTAAACAAAGATGGCCGCCCAGCGTCACCAGACCTTCGTCGCTTTATTTTTGTCTGAAATCGCGACGTAAAATACGATTCATCTACGCTACATAAGCAGGATTTTCACGGGGAAAGAATCTGAGGAATAGTGAGTGCCATTCTACAGTATGGAAGCTCAAGGGAATGAATAGCGAATTATATAAAAGAGATATACACATGTAATAGCAAAGAAATGCGACGTCGGCCTCGTAGTTTCTTCTCTCTTTTTGAAACATTTAGAAACATGACTACTTACTTTGTCTATTATATGTTCGTTCTTACATGAAATCAGGTATATGAAAGTGTCCTGCATTGACATTTTTGTACATTTCTTGTCTAAGTCTATTGTCCTAAACAGCGATTGGCGCTCATCTTCATATAGGAACAATCAAGTAGAAAGTGGAGGGGTACGGTTATGCCTGTCAGATTCTATATGTAGGGAGTGGTCACTGATGCGAAGTTTACAGAGATGGGCTAGCAAACAAATGCGATGTCGGCCATGTCAGCTCGACACTAGTTCTTCCGCAGGATGGAGCTCAGGGTTCCCTTGATCCCGACATCCTCTGGCGCCACACGGTGGAAAATCACCACGATCCTGGAAACACAGAGAATAGGAGAGAACGTCATGTTTCTAACATATCGAGGAATAGCAAGTAAACACTTGCTTTCTTTTATCAGGAAATTTAGATTTTCAAAATGATCCTGTCAGAAGTAGAAAAATATCCGCTGCTGACAGGAAAAATCCTGTCAGCAGTGAAAAAATCTGCACTGCTGGCAGGATGATCCTGTCAGCTGTAGACAAATCTGCACTGCTGACAGGACGATCCTGTCAGCAGTAGAAAGTATTGTACTGCTGGCAGGATCATCCTGACAGTAGCCACAACCTTCTAAAGATGCAATGCAAGTAACGAGCGAGAGGTCTAGGTTGATGATACCATAACTTATGTGCTTATGATGTTATAATTCAAAAATATACACTTACTTCGTTGTTATATCACGATATTTATCTCCATGAAAAATGGAGATATTGTTTTGGGTGTGTCTGTCTGTGTGTGTGTATGTATGTGTGTATGTTTGTGTTTCCGCACCACTCCCGTCAGCATAACTCAAGAACCTCTTGATGGATTACAATGATATTTGGGATGTGGGCGGGTGTTGTGAAGCCGAAATTTAAGGTCGATTTTGGGCCCCCTGGTATGTGACCTTGGTACTGCAGCAGAACTGCAATTTTTGTATCTTTTGACCTGGACGTGCTGTGGTCTTGATTTTTGGGTGGCAGATAGCTTGTAATGTAATAAAGAAGTGGTGTAGGTTTGGGCCCCCTAGCAGCTTCCTCTGAAACTGCAAGGGCGTTTTTGTGAAAATCTTCTAAGGAGAATAACTGAACAGAGGAACAACGGATTTCCATGATATTCAGTATGCAGGTAGCTTAGATAGAGATATACACTATGAAGTGCAAATTATGCTAATTGGGACTTAATTTGCATAGCTAATGAGGAAAATCTATATTTGCAGTGTTTTCCATTATCAGACTCAAATACATGTAGCGTATGAAGTTTATGGAAAGTGGGTCATCAACAGATACCAATTATGCAAATAAATTCCTAATTTGCATAATCAATGCAAAACACCATATCTCATCTAATTGGAAAATTATAGGACTGTCAATATGATACTTAGTAAACAGGTAGCTTAGACAGAGATATACATAATGAAGTGCAAATTATGCTAATTGTGACTTAATTTGCATAGCTAATGAGGAAAATCCATATTTACAGTGTTTTCCATTATCAGACTCAAATACATGTAACATATGTAGTTCATGGAAAGTGGAGCATCAACAGATACCAATTATGCAAATAAAGTTCCTAATTTGCATAATTAATGCAAAACACGATAATTCATCTAATTGGAAAATTATAGGACTGTCAATATTGCAACATGTAAGTTAGATAAAGGTGTTTATGACCAAGCATATATTATGTAAATGTGTAAGTCATTTGCATGAATAGAATTGTTCATGGAGATATGAGGTCGTGGAACTCTTGTTATAGAGTTGATTTGCCAAAGATTCCAAACTGGTCATATCACTTGTCGGACGTTATGTAATCGTTTGTTTCTCTGTTTGTTTCTCTGTTTGTTTTTTTTTTTTTGTTTTTTGTTTGTCTGTTAGTAGGCTTCATGCATATGCTATCAATGTTAAAAGTCATAACCAGCAGAGCTGTTGAATAAGTGGTGAAATATATTAGCATACAGTTCTATCGATTTTCTGCAAGTATATGATAAAGATAAATTTGTCAAATTTGCACAATACATGTCATCCGTTATACATTTGTCACTCCAAATTCTGTTTCAAAATTTTATCCAGTTGCTTGAGTAACTATTTTTGGCGCTTCTGTCAGTCAAGTTGCAGACAAGCTATGGCAAATTTAGCCTTCGCTACTTGGAGTTGACGTATCAAATACTCACCTGTCGTACTCAACAGGTAGTTTCTCAGACAAGTAGTCGAAGAAGGTCTTGGAGTACTTCTCCTTGTCCGCCTCGTCGTCGAAGAAATTGCAGGCTGCGATTTCGAACTGGATGTACGGATCAAAGGAGCCCGCCTTAAGAATTCTCTGCCCTGCATCCACATGGACTGTCAGCTTCTACGCAAAATATAGTATTACATGCAAGCGTTTCGACATCTTTCTTTGTAACAATTTTCAAGTCATGATCAAAAACTTATTATTAGTAGAAATTATTAGTAATCCTCGTCCGGCAAGCACAGGATACAGTATTTCATGACGTTGAAGTGAACTCTTTCCAACAATTGTAAAGATGACTTTATTGGTTTCCAGGACCCAATTTTAAGCCCATATCTTTCCCCAAATTACTTCTAAGATAAAAGCCTTCAGACACGAGGTCAAAGTAATTTATTCTAATTTATCTTTTCAAACATGGATCGTTGAATACGACAAATGGGGAATAATTGACCAATTCTTGAGGAAATGCAAATCGTCCCACGTACTTACTCCCCTGGCCAATTATTCCCACTATCCTCTGTACCCCCGTGGGGGCTAAGTACTAGTCGGCCGTTTGATGTTACACACCAGCTTCGCAGGCACGCTCTGCAAGAGCAGCCGGGTATATCACAACGCACGACCTGTCACATCTTTCATTTGTCATTTTTGCTTAGTTTTGATTATGTTAAATTTGAAAAATTCCTATTTTTTAGTTTCGGGGGGGGGGGGGGGGCACGAGAAGCCACATAGGCTTCTGCCCCCCCCCCCCTGCATGTTTTTTTTGCCCTGATTATTTTTGTTCTTTGAATAATCTTGTATAGATGCGAATAAACAATAAATAAATAAATAAACAATAAACATCTAACCTCTGCACATCGATCTAAATGTAAGTGTCCTTTAAAGCTTTCCAGTGAAGGTGCCTCTACTGTACTCGGCGCCAACGGGTTCCAATCGATGATAGATCTACGGTGAATCAGATGGGGCGCCATAAACAAGGCAGAAGAAGCCTGCGGTATTTACCAATTCATCCGTGTTAAGAAGCTCGGCGATCATCTTGGACGTTTCCTTCATGAAGTCATCGCTGATCTTGTCCGGAGACAGGTTGGTTTTCATGTAAACCAACGGCATGCTTTCTCTCTTTGCTATGCTGTATTTTAGCAACAAGAAAATGTGATCAATACATCATACAAATAAACAGCTTAACCATAATCAGGACAGAGGTCTGCTACATAATAGGTGAAGTTTCTTCTGTTTCTTTTGAAGAGCAAACTCGATCTTTTTTTAAGTAATCTTAAACACGACTACATATATCACTCCAACATATTCCAGGATATTGAAGAGATCCACTTGTTCGATAAGAAATATAGGGTGTTAAAATAAACTCCATTGAAATTCTGTCATCCATATTGTGTAAAATGTGTTAACTTTAAGGACTGGCATAAATTGAACAAAATAGTTTTTTTTCCAAAGTAATCTAGGACATGACTACACTAATCACTTCAACATATTTCAGAATATAGAAGAGATCCGCTTATTCGATAAAAAATATAGGGTATAACGGATACAGTAACTGTTATCTCATTCTATGATACGCTAATTTCATGTTTCTAACATCTTGACAACTTCTTTCCTTGATTATAATTAACTTAAATTCCGGGCTGACTTTGACTAGATATCACCTGTCAGGAGTTCCCCTCTCTATTACAGGCTTAAAAAGAAAGAATGATCTCACCTCGCCCTTCTCCAATATGTTTTAAAAAAAAGAAAGAAGTGGCACTAGGCAGCTGCAGAGTGACCGTCACGCTAGGAATGGCTATAATGTTTGCATGGATTGGGAGTAAAGTCCACTGCCACGTCGACAGAACTGTCTTGACAGACACACCTGTTGTTTGTGTACTACTGATGGAGCGCATGCGCCGTCACATGACTTTGATCGTTCAACTTGTCAACGGTACAAAGTGTACTTTGCTGTGCGTTGCGTCTGGCGTCAGCTACTATCACTGTGCAGATTGCAACATGTAGGTGTCGGTCAATCCCCCCCTTCATATCTCTCGTAATCTCGGTACTTGAACCTCAAATACTGGTAAGTTTCCACATTTCATGGTTTTCCATTTGCTGTACTAAAATCACACACGACCCTACAAAAGTGACCATTGTTTGAAATGCTCAAGAAACATATTATCATAACTCACCTGAAGATGAAGAAGGTATATAGCCAGGATAGCGGTGGACCTCAGGAAGAACAGGTGCTGTACTGATTTCTGACTTAACACTCCTCAGTGCCACGCCGACGGAACTTTTGGACTGACTGGCCCTTGGTTGCTTCTTGTGTACTTGAAATTCAGGGAGCTTGCGACGTCACATGGCTTTGATTGTTTAACCTGTCACTGGTGCAAAGTTCACCTGGATTTTCTTCGCGTAGGTGAACCTTGACCATAGTATTAAATCATTATCAAAAACCCTCTTAGTGACTTGGAATGGACTCTACTCCGGATTCTCCTGACAGATGATTCTCAAGGCCTGTTAGATATGCGCTTAGTAGGGGTTATTTTAAGTTCCAAAAGACTTACTAGTAAATTTCTTCATGAGTTGATGTGCATGCGATGTTGTTCCCATGTCATATTTAGTGTTAGATACTAGTCAATACTTCTGAGTTCCAATCTTGGCTGTTGTTGTTACAATATAACTTCGAATTAGCTGCAGAACATGTAAGCCAATATAATATATGGTTCATCAAAGCAGGGCAGGGTAATTTTCCATGTACAATATTTTCCTTTTTGACAAATATTTAAACATTACACACAAAAAATTAGCTTTCGAGACGAACTCCGTCTCTTCGTCGACCTGTTCAAGTCAGATCTCGTCTTGAAGTTCTCTTGTCACGTGACTGATGTTGATTATCACGTGACAAGAGACAGTCATATACAGGCTTGAGATAGCGACACCCCCAGTCCCTGTTTAAGGCTCTGCGTTGTCTGCGGATCTGGATCGCCTCCATTGCTCCATGCTTTCCATTGAGCTGTTTCTGTAAGATGGTGTTCTTGTAAGAAGCTCTATTGTTATTTTCATACTCCTATCTAATAATATAGTATGTTATTCTGCCGTCGTATATATGTGAATTAAACATACAGACTTTTTCAGCGTTTCTACTGCTCTCTCTACTGGGGCTCTTGCTGGGGCTATCCTCCTGCTGCGTAACTTCCTCAGGCTTTAATAGACTATATCTACTACTGTTTTGTTATAAACCATCTGTTACCATCTTCTCCAACCTCATCGCCAAAGGCAAAGAGAAGTGCTGATTGAGGCTTGTAAAATTCTGTTTTTTTCTAAGGAACCTCAGTCTGTTACTGAACAAATCTAAAACAATCAAATTTTATGCTTTTTTAAAACGCCAAGAGCACGAGCCCACGTACAAGAAATTGGAATAAAGTTACTTTGAGTTTGGAACTCCACATTCAAATCTTGGACCAAGGCTTTGACTTGACTTGACTGGACTTAACCATTCATGATTGGAGTCACAAGAGGGTCGTGACTGTTAATCAAGACCTTAAATCACGTCCGAGTTCAGGCGTTTGACTCGGCCAGATACACGAGCAGTCTCCTTTCTCCCGTGAAGCCCAGGCGGCCATGTTGGATGTACATGTTGTTCAGCACCAGAACGTCTCTACTCTTCATCTGGAACCCAACTGCAACCTGTAGAGAAGAAATATAAATGAATGAATAGATAGATGAATAAATTGATATAGGAAGGGAAAACTTATGAAGTGAACTGTCTCCTCTTGTCCTCTCGTCCCTGTATTTATCAGTCTGTCTATCCATCTACGATCTATTTTGGTACAAAATTATAATAGAAAAGATACACATCTGGGATTGTATAAAAAATGACATACATCGTTTGAAACTAGTAGATTACAAATTTTCAATAAATCTGTATTGACATTCAATAGGAAGAGCTTGATCTAAAGCATTTATTTCCAGGCGAATTGACGCAGATCATCTAGTGAAGCGAAATTTTTCTGAGCCAAAAACAAGGCGTGCGCGAATGTCATCCATTAATTGGCCGAAAAAAAACTACGATTGGCTACGTCACCTGCCACGTCACGTCTCGGATGTGCTGTAGTACTTCCGGTTCGATGTCCGACCCGTCCCCGTAATACGTGTGGAAGGGAGACAAGTGCGCAGGCGTACGACGGGCGCTGCTGTATTCCGGATGTGACGTAATGTAGTCGGCGTTCAGGGCGTTCGCCTGGTTAAACCATAACCACTCCCCTGGATGGATGGATGGATGGATGGATGGATGGATGGATGGATGGATGGATGGATGGAAAATGAATAAATGAATGGGCAATGAAGAGAAAAACAAGTCAATGAAATAAGGAAGGAATAAATTGTGCGACAGTCAGCAACAGATGCATTCACCTACCCTGATAGATCGTATCAACATCTATACCACTAAGTGACGGGGGACGGCACATACTTACAGGCACTTTTGGCCTATTACTGAAGCCACGTGACTGAGGTAGTGGGTCAGAAACGTAGATTGTAGAAACAAATGGAAATTTGATGAGTTGTTGTTAACAACCTTAACCTTCTCACTGCTGCCTAACTCCGTCGCCAACACCATAAAGTGTTGTGCCGAAACTAGGCAGGACGAATGTTAAGTTGCTGAAGATGCTTTGTTTGCAGATAAATGGTACTGACAACGTTTATCTCTTCTCTGATTGTGCGCAGTAAAGACGCACAAGGCATCTTTGTCAACAATGTTATCTCTTGTAAGATTGATTTGTATTTGATGTAGATAACTTTTGTTTGGGGTTTTAGGGCTCATTGAAAATCACCAGTTGGCGACATGATGTACACTGGATAAATAAATATTAAACAAACAAACAAAAAATCAGCGAACCTTTGTACAGCGTCAGGGCAGGCTTGTTGTACCACCAGGACAGAGCCCCGTCCTCCGCCCAGCGCCACGTCATGCCCCGTGACGTCAGGTACTTCTCCACGTCATCCCTGCTGTCCGTCCGGAAAACCTACAGGGGTGTGGACAAGTCTTATTATTCTCGTGAGAAACACACAGTAGCTGTACTCCTTCATGGTTTATGTATTTCTACGCCTTAGTGATTTCTAAAAGCTCCCTTTTCAATTGCTGTTGCCGACAATAAGTCACGTGTATTGAAACAGTGGTCATTCCACCCTGATGACGAACATGATACGACAGGGCCCAAAATTCTCTTTGAATACCTCTCAACTTTGTTGGAATACAGTTGAGCTATCGGGAAGGATTTGGAGTAAGAGTAGTTCATAGCAAACTGGAGGTATTTTCTAGTCAACGGAACGATGCGTGCGGAAGAAGTCTGAACTGACAAACGAGGAGGGAACTTCGCCGTAAAGGAGCACGCGCATTTTTCAACCTTCTTCTTTAATGGTACCACAGAAACTACTTAACACATAGGTCGCAACTTGTACATGTGCAATAGCGGAGTCGGAATGGAAAAACTCACATCTTTCCACGAGTTGAATCCGTGGAATGCTTCGGAACTTTCCGGCATGTGTCTGAAGTACCGGATTCCGAGACTCCGGAATTTGTCGACGACCGACGGATCCAGTTTCCGCAGAATCTCGCGCACGTCCACCATGACACTTTCCCCGCCGTTTCCCGGCTGTGCGGGCTCCAGGCAGTAAAAGATAATCTGCAAAAGTTCAAAAACAAAAATAAACAGTGAAAAAAGTGTTGCTACATTCCAACATTAAAGCTGTAAATTATCGAATATTCAGGCCTCCTTCAGGATTGGAGCAATGACCCACTTGCTTCTATTAAAGTAAGTGGGCCATCAAAATTGTAAGTGCAGATACGTGTGTTATGATGTTTAGTTATGTAATGTGTTTGTCATGATTACGACTCCAGGAAGAAAATTGAAGGATCATGTACAGTCACTATAATGGAGATCTTTTAGATAAAAAGCGAATTAACGAATAAATAAACAAACAAACAAATAAATAAACAAAAGTAGTGGCCTTTATATCAGAACCCATCAATCCATCAAACGACACGTCAGTGCGGGGGCGTGCAAACTTCCAGGCGTCTCTGACCCTACAATGACGTCATGTGTTCGTGAGGTGAATCTTGTTGTGCCGGCTTTCTTCAGGGCCTTTAAATCGGTCGGACATTCGGCAAGTCCCATTGTACAACTTCACAACATCTAGACTATAAGCCTCTATGCCACCATTTATTAGCCTTCTTCACAGACTTCTGCATGGAGCGGTGGCGTTGAACAGTTTGGGGCAGAAGCCTGATTCGCGATTTTTGCAACATAGGCAAGGTTCTCTATGCAAGCAAATGGAGTAGTGCCGCGGCGCATGTACAGTCCATTTTGAAAATCGCGAATCAGCCCTCCCCCACATGAACGTCACCGGTCCAGAGGTCTGTGAAGGAGGCTAACCATTTACCGCCGTTAAGGTATTGTGAGATGGTGCTAGTGCGTGTGAATTTTTCTTTCAGTCCGAAATACGCCTCAAATTACCTTTTCTGGACAGGGATGTGTGTACGACATTTCGTTGTGCGTTTCCATGGAGATGGAAGGATGCTCTATGCTCGCCGTGTCCACGTGACCAGTGACGTTGGTTCTCAGCGCTGTTCCTCCCCCGTAGCTCATTGGCTTCAGCCCAGCGTTATCAACAAACCTACGAAAGATTCAAACCAACGAAAAACTTGAAAAATCACTAAAGACCTTGCATGTTTTCCTCTATTCTGAAAGCAATTTGAATCCATTGAAAACCGATCCATTTGTCTTGCCCAAAATCAGCTTTTGACTACTCACAAAGACTTTGACGAAGATAAAAGGAACCGTTGAATGTTGGACAGCCATCTGTTGGCGGTGAGGGTAGTACACCCTCATAGCTAAGATCAAGTTATCATTTTAAAGCCGAACTTGATATGTAGTTTTTGTAGTTGAAATCAGTATGCTGTTCTGTAGTTGTAAGTTATGTTATGTGTGTGTATTGTAATCATATGTATGTACATGCTGTGGTTTTATGTGGTAGATTAGGTTTATTCTATATGTAATAAAATATCAATTTTCAAACATAACCAACGAGGCTCATACTTTGTCCTATCTCTATTGCGTTTATTCTCACTTCCGAGCGTACCTTGAGAAATCTGTGGCTGTATGCAGAGGAAGACCCCGGAACAGCACCGCCCCGGTCTCTCCGTCCACGACATTCCTGACCACGTCCCGAGCGGTGACCGCCCAGTCCTCGGGCGAGAACTCCCCGTGCCCCGCAGGCACGTACACGGGTGGGTACCCCTTCCTCGGCGGCCGTAGAAACTCCGGTACGCCGGGGCTGTCCGAGCCGACCAGGTACCGTCTCCCCCGGAGTCTGACCGGCGGCAGGCCGCTCCAGTCCACTGTGGTTTCCACCAGCGTCGGTGTGGCTGCCGCGACATGAGCTTTGGATGCGAAGGAACGGCTGCGAAGTGCAGCTTGGACCTGTCGGAGCTGGCGTGTCCACGTCTGGAGCCACATCCTCAGTAACTAATGTGCAAAGTGATAGGTTGAGATTAGAGGTACAGTCAAAACTGGCAGAAAAGACCACTCAGGAGACCGACGTAATATGGTCTATCTGGACAGGTGCTCACTATAAACTGGATTCATATTGCTGGTGTTATCTAAAGGACCAGCAAAAAGCGGTCACATTGCATATAGTGAAATCTTTATTGACACGACAAAAGTACAGCGACTTTCGTAAGGTCTTCTACAACTATACATGCAAACAACAAACAATGGTATATAAAATGATTAACCTAAGTACACGTATATGAATAATTCAACATGTCGAGTTTAACGTATCACTTACACTACTAGTTCTAAGATCTAAACATCTTTTTGATATATTTACCTATTTGTACACAGTAAGAGGGTCATCATTTAGAGGCTGTCACGTGTACAGACTTGACCGTATAGCTACCTACCTACCTAGTCCCTTGACCTCCGGGTCGTAGGAGGGACAAGGTAGCAGTGAAGATAGAGATCGGCCTGACCGTATAAGATATCATAAATGCGAAAATCCTATGCGATTACTTCTTTGTTGGAACAGACTACCAACACAGGTGAACATGCAGAGAACGAGTTGAATATTGACGCCTATAACATTCTTTAGATTAAACAACGCCCAGACATGCTGTTTACTTTAGCTTGGAGTCCAGCCTTATTAGCTTTCCGTTCGCTACCCAAGCGAGGAGCGGAGCTTGGGTAGCGAACGGAAAGCTAATAAGGCTGGACTCCAGGCTAGTTTACTTGGCAAACATGCGAACTTTGGTGACCTCTGGTATGTATATCATCATGCAGCCGCTTTGTACAATTCAAAGTACCGTCAATTTTTTTAAATCAAAATATGATTTGCGCGCGGATGTCATTCATATAATTGAATCAACATGGCCTAATAAAAAAAAAATGATGCAATGGCCAACGTAACATTACAACAATGGCGCAACGGCAACATTATCAGTAATGGACTTTGGTCATGGGCCAGATTCTGAGCCGTGCCAGACAACAAACATGCTTTGTACCAGGGGCCACCACAGTTCGCATGTTTACAAGTAAATGCACACTGCTGTACACTGAAAACAAAATTTGGAAAACGGATACTAATGTCGTAGAATGCCAAAGTCAATTCCATAATCAAAGAATAAGATGTGAAAACAAAATGAAGAATCTATTGTTCGCTATACCACTCTGTGTGTTCAGTCATTTGTTCAACCTTCGATTTTATAATGAGGGAAACTTTTCTTGGCCACACTTTTTGAGGGAACGCTCTCATGAGTTTTTGGGCTTCCCAGATGATGTCATCCATATAATTGTATCAACATGGCCTTTGTTGGCTGTTGAAGGCTATTGCATCATTGGTCCGATGACTATTGCATCATCAGTGTTTGCCTGTGCCTTTCACGCACGTGTTTTGTGTGTGCGGGGCTAAGTCCATAGACTCCATAGGCGACAGGGAAGTCCCCAACCTTGGCTGTATGACTCCGACTGTATGTTGTAGCCGAATCAGCTACACGTATGAAGGCAGGTACTTGTAAGAGCTAACAATGGTTGCATCATTCCGGACTTGGGCTTCAAGCCACACTCAACCCAGTCACAGGCCTGTCTCAGTTCTTTTTTTTCTATCCTTGATATATGTCAGAGTATAGAGTACAGTCAGACTCCGAGTCAGAGTAGAGATCGCGTGATCTGGCAGAAACGACGGTTCCATCGGTTGAGATCAGATTTTCTGTCAGCAGAGACTCCCACGATCGGGATCTTTTACTTGTACAATCACCGATTGCGCTGGTAGAATCACCGATTAAACTGTCAGAGATCCTGATCGCGATCTCCTAGAGAATCGTCGAATCTGGTAGATGGCGAACTCTAGCCTGACATAAACATGCAGCACACGAGTACTAGAAAATATCTAGATTACCACTGATCGTGGTCATGTCTGCAGTGCGGAGCAAGTGCATAAATCGTCAAACCTACATTCTAGTTTGTAAGATACGTACATCTGTTCGAGTATAGTCTCTAGAAAACAAACTATACTGGCTACAGAGACAGCGACTTACCTGGAGAGTTTGGCCACCATAGGCTTTTCATTGCCCGCACAGTTACGGGTAAACGATACCCTCTCCCGCGGACTAACCTGTGGACACTTATTCACCCGTCAATTTTCGGCCGAATTCTACCATCCAATCCATAAAGTAGGAAGGCCTGGTGGAGGCCAGTTTGATGACCTAGTTTTGCTACTGTATCAGGATCACCGGAAAGACTGGTTCGGAAGGCTGAGGCGAGTCTGTTGACCTAAAAATAGATATTGAATAACAACAGAGCGAAAAATAGAACAGCAGCTTACCTGGTGGAGTTGACGAGATTAGCTGTACACCAGACTCAGGTGTCCTCGAAGAGGCCAGGAAAACGAGAGTGCGTCCCGATATCAGTTCAACGCGTTTTAGTGACGTTGTTTTGTCGACTGCGAATCTGCCGTGGGTACAACTCCGCGGGAAAAAAGCTCTTCCACTGGTCGCAAAAACGTTTGCCAGCTGCAGGCGCTAAATCTGTGCTGGGAAAATTCCCGAGTGATTTTAAACAAACAAACTGAACAGCAAGCTTTACAAGCTTGAAGCAAGGACTTGAAGGTGCTCCGTCCCGGGACTGCTCACCGTTGCACGAATAGTCAACAAGTCATGTAATTATTTAGTCAACAAGTCAGGTGTGGGAGGCGTGGTCGCTAATCACTGAGCCATTTACACTTCAGGTCAATAACCTCCTTATACTAGGTCACATGTCCGTGCAGGGCTTTGGACGGGCTGTTTGTGGAAACGAATTAAAATACTGTTTAAGGCGAAAATGGAGTGTTCGCGGTAGTTTCAAGTTCGCGGCAGCGCTATTGTCATCTTAACACCGCGAACATTTCTAGCCTGGAATCCAGGCCTATTATAGCTCCCGAGTCTCTCTCCGCGAATAGTTTTGCATAGAGACTCGGGAGCTATAATAGGTCTGGATTCCAGGCTGGAACATTTCTGCATTTACAATAAGTGCAACTTTTTATCAATGTCCACAAATGATGCTCATGACTAATGTGTGTTACGTTTTGTTGCCTTTTCTATATTCAAACTTTTCCTTCCCACAAACTGTCAGGCCGGACACCGGTTTGGAAATGTGACCATGGCATTAGCAAGCTCTTGGACTCTGCCTTAAGTTTATTCTGATAGCATATCAGGTCCATTGCACTTGGTTTCTATTGCAGTGACCTGGTTCGTTCTTGCCAGCCTCCGGATCCGTAGACGAACTGAGCTGTGCAATAGAACTGATTGCCATCAGAATGTACGCACAGCATCTAAAGCCCCTGTCACACTTGTGCGTATAGCCGTTGCGTGTGAGTTGCGCATTGACATTTTTTTCATACGCCGCCGTGCACATGTGTACACAATACGCATCTAACACGCATCTCAATCGATTTGTGTGAGTTTTATGTACGCCGGCATGCGCACAATAATAGTAATAAGTTTATTGCAAATTCATGCCCGAAGGCTAAATGCAAATAACATACATAAAAGAACAGTGTACAAAATAGGTATAAAAGCTGCTTAACTAAATTATACAAATGTAATTGTCTATAACTAGTGAAGGGTTTGACTTCTCTTTTGTAAGCAATGGAAGACGTAATGTCCCACCTTTTCTATAATTTGTGGGTTTTTGGTAGTTACAATACGGCCCAGCAGGCATGATAGTTTGGGGTATGAACGAAAGTTATACGTTATGAATATTTTTCGATTATTTTTATGTATGTGTGAGGCACATCTCACATATGAATAATGAAACGTGAGTCACACATTCGTCAAAATAATCGAAAAATTCCACAACTATTGTGCGTACGGCTGCGCATTGAATTTTGTTGATACGCAACTCACACGTAACGGCTATACGCACAAGTGTGACAGGGCCCTAACGGTGAACGTAGCAAGTCCTCAATTCGATATCTTTAATTAAATAAACGTAATCCAAAAACATAGACACATCCGTACCAGAGGTAAGAGACTATTGACACCTTTAATTGACATTTACACCCAAGGTATGTTGCAACTTTACAAATATATATATATATATGCTGAATTTTCAAGATATAAATTATTAATGGAAAACCCAAGCACAGAAGCACCATAGTTACTCAGCTCCCTTTTCACCATTTTTTGCACTACACATTATGAAGACACATTTTCAGTGATTAATTTCTCTACATGGAGAATGCAAGATGTTTTAATAACAGTGTTTACTTATAACATCAATGGTGCTGCACCCACATAATTTTTCCCATATCAAACTTATGGAGATAGACTGTTTACCGTCATACATCAAATGTATTTAAAGGCATCCAAAGCAATATTAGGGCCCGAAAATCGGATTTTGAAAGTAAATTTATCTAGTCATTTATATACATGATTAGAAACAACATAATCAAAATGTATAGCGACATCCATGATGCAAAAATATGACATTGTTGTGATGTGAGAAATCACTGAAAATTGTCGCCCGGGTTGCTCGCGAAACTAAGGGAATTATCGTACAGCACGTTTTGCACGGTTTTAAAATGATCAAAGTATGAAGTTATTAGGCAAATGTGCTAAATAGTGTTAGTAAATGTCACTACCATAAAGATTTCAGCATTTTTTTTATTTCCATATTTTGGGCCCTAATATTGCTTTGGTTGCCTTTAACCTGTGTTACACAATCTCTAGCTTTCATCAGGGGCTATAGTATAAGGGGCCCCTTTGCTCATATATCGACTACATATTGCCCTTTAAGAACAAACCATTTAGTCCAAAATACCACATTACATGTAGCAGTGCCAACACCAAACACCATTTTATCCACCAGTCTTCTATGTTGAAGGCAAGTCCAAAGCCTTTGCTTAGTATTGCATCACTGATAACACACCTCAACACCACTTTTGTCAAATTTGGTAAAACTTTTGTTATGGCCTTATCTAAAAACGAAGGTGCAGTAGAAATCACTGCAAAGCATCCCGAAACATCTGTATTGCCGCCTTCATGTCCTGAGATTGGACTTGATAAATTTGGTAAAACTTTTGTGCGGCCTTATCTGAAAACAGCTGCAGTCGAAATCACTGCAGGGCGTCCCAAAACATCTGTATTGCTGCCTTCATGTCAAGTTTCTTAATGACCCTGAGATTCGGCTCCTTCTTCCAGAGCCCTCGGTAATCGCACACCATCTGACCTCGCGTGACCTCTCCGCGGAGTTCTACCGTGGCGTACACGTCCTCAGTTTCAATGACCATGTCCGGGCGCGCCGCCACCATGAGGGCGTACGGGTCGCAGGTGTGGTAGAGGGCGGTGTGGGTTTTAGCGGCTTTCTCTCGCGCCGTGCTTGCAGCGAGGATCGCAGAGTGAAACTTCCCGCGCTCTGTAGGTATGGCCATGATCTTGTCCCATTCATCCTAGGAAAATAGAAAGAAAAAAAAAGGGGAAAATTTGAAAAGGAATTTCAAAACTGAAGGGCTGGTCTACATCCTATAATCAGAAAATGATAGGTGGTCACCATAGACAGATCAAGAAAGGTGGTCACTAAAAAGACAGCATTCTTAATGCTTGGGGACCACCAAGTGGTCACAGTGGCCAGGTGGTCATTATGTAGAGGTGGTCTGACTTGTACAGGTTTGACTGTACAACAGATTTCCTAGTATGTAGTCTATCTAGTGCACACCAAGTCCCACTCCTCATCCTTAAACCACAACCAAGGCCGTCACCATCTCCACCCCCCCACCTCTACAACACTCTTGCGTCATGTGACCTCTGTGACCTTTGACTCCCAGAGCTGAAGAAAGAAGGGGGGTGCTGTCTGAAAGCTTCTCACCAACTTCTAGTCGTGCGTAACAGTTTTAAATTTCTATATGTTCAAGATAACCTAAGTGTTCTGTCTACTTAACTTACATAAGGTATGGCCATTGCAGTAATGCATGGCTCCCAGGGTATAATGCTAACGAGAACACCCTTGTAGCTGTTTAGAACCATGTTTGCTGCCTCGGGGTCGCAATAGAAGTTAAACTCTCCTGAGGGTGTTTCATTCCCAATACCTGCAGCAAAACAGGAACACCCATGTGTCATTTTAACCTTCACTGTGTCAATGTAGCCTTTTGGAACCAGGTTTATACTAGTAACAGGGTTATGCAGAAGTCTCTACCAGACTAACCGCGCCGGCTATAGGGTGAACAAAAAAAGAAAGCAAAATGGATGATTTGTTTTTTTACTGTGAGCTACCTGTCAATCAAAAAGCAGCATACAGTAGTGTGATTTCATTTGATATATAATGTACAACATAATTATTGCAGTCACCTAAAAGAAAAACAAAAGCATAAAATCATATTTGAACAGAATATGAAAAGAAAATGTTTGTGAAAATCAAAATGACCCTGCTGTATGGATATTTGTCCATGTGTGGTCCTGTTTTGCATACAACCCTACTTTCAGCAACAGACCATGCAACCAGTGATGCTTTTGAAATAAAACATTCCTAGAATCAACCAATAACTTCAGAATCAGTGATGATCTAACATGCTTGAATGAATGAATGAATCAATGAATGGGAAAAGGAATGATGGAATGAACAACAAATAGATGAACAAAGTAAGAAATAAATGAAGAAACAAACAAACAAACAAACAAATGCCATCTGGTTGCTTAGGAAGAACACATGATTTGTCCAGCAATCTGCATCAAGCGCATTGGGGCATCACAAGGCCAGCAAGTGCCATTCTACGAACAAGTTAATGCTCTGCACTAGAATATGCTATTAATGCCTAGTCTGTAGAACCCAAATTTCAGCTGTCCGGGGCTGTAATGGCCCCTCTCCGCATAGGGGCTGACTGATTACGGCAGCTGCCTATAAGCGTGATTAAATCAAGCTAATTAATGCCAACCATCAAAAAAAGTTAGCTTGTCCTTCTGACATACCCATGGGATGCCACAGTCGGGGCTGAAGCGACAGACCTCGTACGGTATGTCTGAGACGGGACACGTGTAGCCGCTCAGGACCATGTGAGCTGCCTCGCTGTCATACGCGAAGTTGAACTCCGCAGTCGGCGTCACACGACCTCTGGCTTATCCAGTGGAGAAAAAGGAGGTCAATCCAAAGTAGAAAAATTTGACCACTTGATTTCATAACGTAAAATGTTTCTGGAATGTATTATGAAAATTCGAAAACATCATATACACGTAAGAATGATTTGCACAAAAAAACTGAAGAAATCAGCATCTTGAGTTAGTTGGCTTGTCCAGTGCAGGAAAGGAGATCAATCAAAAGCAGAAACATTCAATTACTTTCTTCACAAAATGTTACTGGAATACTTACCACTTACTGGAATATATAATGAAAATACTAAAATATCATATACATGTAAGAATAATTTGCACAACCAACTGAAGCCATTGTGAGTGGAGTTTGTCTCAATCATGATGTTTCTGACTTAGGTATGAGGGATGCTACCGCAGTCCAGCTTAGTTCAAAGCCTAAAAGTGGTTTCTTGACCTAGCACTAAGCAGACTCATTAAAAAAAGAAGCAAATCTCAACCATGATGTTTCTTAGCCTGGGTGCCATCCTATTTCTGCCAGGGCTCCTGCACTCGCTACCCTAAAAGAATACATCTTTTTAGGGTAGTGAGTGTAGGATCCCCGGTAGAAATAGGATGGCACCCAGGCTAGATGTTTCTGACTAATATGGGGAGAAAAGATGCTGTGATGCTGTTTTAGTCCTGGACTTGCACTGATCAAATTTGTTAAAAAACAGCACAAAAAAATACCATTGATGTTCCCTCCCATGATGACCAGCTCCCTCAGCCGCGCAGGGAATTCTGGGTCCATCCTGACGGCCAGGGCGAGGTTCGTGAGCGGCGCCATGGCAACCAGGGAGACCTCACCTGGAGGAGGAGGAGGATGTGTGATTACTGTCATGCTTCAGGTGATTCATCTTCATCCAGAGAGAGAGAGGGTGACAGGGAAAGAGGAGGCGATAAAAATGAAAAGAGTCGAGAGAGGGAGAGAGAGGGAGAAAGAGACAAAGAGAGATGGAGGGAGGGAGAGAGAAAGGAGGGAGAGAGAAAGGGGAAGAGAAAGAGAGGAAGAAAGGGATCTAGAGAGGGAGGAAGGGAGAGAGGACGGAAAAGAGGGGGAGGGAACAGAGAGAGGGAGGGAGATAAGGAGGGAGAGAGAGGGGAAGCAGAAGGGAAAAAGAGGGAGGGAAAAAGAGGGAGTGAAAGAGAAAAAGAGAGGAGAGAGAGAGAGAGGGAGAGCTGACCTGTACAGTGGACAGAGAACAGCAACCAGTGATGTCCTGCATAATCGATTGTGACCATCCAGTATGGCATAGGCTTTCTTCTGGTCCATACATTCTACAAGAAACACAAGTATCCAAAAAATAATTCCTTTGCATGCAATTTTGGCTATTAGACAAACAAAAAAGGCCACAAACCTGGATGCTCTTTTGACAGCCTCAGAAGAGCAGTGACTGCATGTTCGGACTGTACCAAGTCCAGGCTGGGGGGGTCAGGGTCGGGGACGTCTCCCAGCCCATCCTGCCCATGCCAGTGACTGCAGTCGATGTGAGTTCCCAGGATGGGGACATCCGCTCCTCTGTACACAGGCACCTGGGAGGGCACAAACAACAGGGATTACTAGTAGACGAACAAGTTTTGTTTTTTAAAACAAGGCTCTTTGTGCCCTTACCACAGCCCTTACTTAATTAGCCTTAATAAATTAATAAATGTACCCACAGACACAAGAAGCAGCAGGGGAACACAATAGATGTTACAATTACAACAAAAGTTGTAACTTACAGTTACAAAAGTGTACAAGCACACGTACAATAATGTGAAGAATACAGTCATATCATCAAATCTTTCTGGTGTTTTTTTATGAGTGTTTTTATCAAATCTAGTCATGATAATAAAGTACAAACATCTATGTACAAAAGTTAAGGAGTACTAGATCTAGATGTACTTACATCTAGTCGTCCGAACACCTTAAGGACCCTGAGGACGTTCCGGCACACCTGGTGAACACCGACGTTACCTGACACACAGGTGATGCCCAGCACCTGGAATGGATATTCGCATATTGGTTTAATTATGCGATATAAAGTATGTACATGACAATGATAGCTAACATTTACATATAAAGCAGTACAATATAAGCGTCAGTAATTATTGTCCAAGGATTGCAATCATGTACTAGTACTTAGTAGGTATATATGTGCAGTTATTAGACCCTTGTTGCATTCATATCTGTCAAGTCAAATCATATCATTCATACATTCATACATACATGTAGCATTGAGTTGTAGGAGTTCTATTTTAATTCATGTATCATTCATAAATTCATATTTGTCAGTACAGTCTTATGCCTGGCAGCGGTTGGCACTAGTAACAGCAATGCTGCCTGTGTTATGATTTCTTCCTTAAATCAAAGTTTGATATCCCCAATTATAAGTACACAAATTAAAGATGCAGATACCTGGACATTAGGGCGCGTCAGAGCCAGCATGATGGCCTGGGCGTCGTCCTGTCCACAGTCCACATCCAGCACTACCAGCTTGTTGTCTTGTGTACTGCTGCTGGCCATGGTCTTATAACTGCTAGATACCTGCATAGAAGAAACACAGAGGGTTGCATTGGAATTCCGAAATATAGCCAGGGGACGATAGAAAGGGATTACTAGTAGAGTACTAGTACTCAATGAGAAATTGAGATGAAAAATGGAATGCAACTTGACAGAATAAAAAAGAGAGTACCTTCTTAATTATAGATACTGGTCTGATATATTGTTACAATACCAAATTGAATACAGTACCTGCATTATATTAGTTACATACATGTAGTATATAAATATCCAGTATTAGATCATATATACTGCCAGGGTGCTAGTACTGTACTTATGATGAAGCGGTCACCAGGAATACTTGTTTCTTTTTGTTTACTCAGTAACTATTGGTTATGATCCCATTGTGAGGTTTGTGGGCTAAATCCCCCTTACTAGTACTACTAGCCTGCTAACTCCCCAGGGTGGATAAGTCAGGTGGATTATAAGTATAAAGTATCTTTAAAGGATTATATCTTCTTCTTCCTGACCACGTATATCCATCTGCCAACAAACCGGCAATTATTGACAGGTATCGGGTCAATCCGGGTTGTAAGGTTTTGGGACCATCGCACACCGGGGCATGCCCCTACTCTGTTTCGAAAGCTGTGGTGGGTTCTTTAACGTGTGCAGGGTGTGGCTCCATTTAACGTCCTATCCGAGGGACGTCCCCAACTCTAGAAGAGCTAGGTACTCATTTACACCCGAGTGAAGTGAGGGAATTTGTGTTAAGTGCTTTTCCCAAGGGCACAACGTCCGGGCGCATGTTCAGACATGTCTGGGGGCAGCTCGGGTTCGAACTGGGGTCCCCTTGTTTGACAGTCGATTGTTCTATCCATTACCCCACACGACGCCACATATCAGCACTTACAATCGTGGAGGAAATCGGCCTGTAGGCTCAGAGCTAGTAGAGTATGGTGACCGTGTTTTTCACCGCAGCAAGCTTAACCCTGGCCTCCCTGCTTCTAATCAAAGCTCAACAATCTAATCCTGAAATTTTATGGCGAAAATTTGAGTTTTAAGAATTTTGTTTTCAATCGTAGCTGAATGCAAATGCCTTCTCCGTTTTGTTTTGCCTGAATACGACTTGAATGCAATTTTTAAGAAGGTTGACAACACTTTGCAACTTACCTCAGTTGGGTAAATGAAAGGAAGATTTGCCTGTAAGGTATAGTATGACCTTTGACATGTTCAACCTTACCTGATAAACCCGTTGTATTACTTGTCTCCTGACCGCACCCTGGCTTCTTCGCAGGTGTTGCGTACTGAAAGAAACTCCTGAAAGTATTTTACAAAGGCTGCCAGCGTTTCGAGTGATCGAAAAACGTTGTAAAATCATTGAAGACAAAAAAATCGTCCCTTCACGATCAAGATTTTGTCGACGAGCCGGCCATCTTGAAGTCGGAACAAACTATTCATGGAAAAGGGATCACTTGTCCTACATAATAGATCACAAATTTATCTCTACAAATATCATTAGTTCCAAATAGTATATGATTATCTGACTTTGAGCACCGTTCACTATATTACTATCGAAAATAAGCTCTTAACTCTCGGATCAAATCTATTATATTTAGATATGGAACGCCCCCTTTATGTCGAATGTAACACTCCCATTCTGCGCGGGAATGTCAATATTCTGTCAGACTACGCGAATTCAACTGGTAAGCTCCGACTGAGAATTCAGTATAATATCTAGCACCACATATTCTACGTGTAAAGTAGACTACTTACTACCAGACAATGCGTGTGACCGTGTCGATTGTGAGTAGGAGACGAAATCAACGGATGATTTGTTTGTCACTTACAATCTTCCCGACCAAAAATATAGATTTCCAAAAAAGACAGTAATGCACTATGGGCACCTGTAATCTTTTTTCACCTAAAGATATTGCAGATTTTATCAATTTCTAATACCCCTTGGCGTGTAGTGTGAGGGTCTGACGGGCGGACGTAAGTATACTCATAAACTAATTCATTTCATAGTGTTCATATAGTAGATTAGTTTATAAGTGTTGTGCAAGTTGTCATACGCTGTACATGTATTAGATTCAATTGTTGAGCACGGAAGCTTTTACTTTATACGGTCATTCAATCATCCAAATACTAATATACTGTACACATTAACAACGTAACATCCTAATCACATCTTTATTGTTGGTTCATCAATCTAAAGGGTAAAAGACCTCTACAGCTTAGTAATAATCTAAATAACGGAGGGGGCCAAATTCGCCCCTTTTTTAAAAATCATATTTTTCAAATGTGAATTTCATGAGCCTGGGTATGTCACTGGTTATATGTACTTGTTTATCTCTGCCATGAATATTTCCATTAGGGCGGTACATCACGGGGTATTGATTTAGATGTTCTTTGTGCCCATTATTCCCACTGCAGCGACACCTAGCTGTAGTGCGAAGTAGGTGCTGTCAGTAATGCCCTTACGAAGGTATATACCTTCCTATATTATATATATATAGACAGAGAAGAAATAATTGGCATCAGCATTGGTTGTGTACTAAGAGCCTTTACACACGTTGCTTGTTGCTTTTCAAGTATGTTAGGGTCTACAGTGTAGACAACATTGAACATATCATAAGTGACAGAAGATGCAGCGTTGTGCACATCTCAGGCCCGGCAGTCCCAGGAGATGTACTGCAGGGGTCCTCTGGTGCAGCGGCCGGTACGGTGGCCTTCGGCAGTGGGCCCTCTTTTGTGTACTGGGACTGGGAAAAGGCAAACAGGGATAGATTAAGTGTCGGTATGACAAAGTGGTTTTGTATACCATTGACAATTAGCTTTTAACTAATAGTTTGCTAATTGGTCAGGCAAAATACGTCTCTTTCAATATTCAAGATCAATACGTTTTGTAATAACAACTGGCAAGGTATTTGCACAATATGTGATATAGCGAATTCAAACCGACAAAGGTTCATTTCCTGTCATTAAAATTCATCTGTATTTGGTTTATCATATGATGGTGGAGTTTTTGCCAAACACTAACAGATTGGACTGAATTTTCTAGCAATCTTCAGGATAACTGGTCAAAAATAGGCGAGTCCAATAATGTATGCCTACCATGGGGATACCTGCACATTGAAATATGTGTCGACACTGCAACGGACTGACAATGGCGCTAGTGGATTAAATATGATTGTCCAATTCACGTTTATAGGCCATTTATGTGTATGAAATACACTAACCTCTGGTTAAAACGGACGATATTTCTGGTTTTTAAAACTGATTCCATCATCTGCTGGCAGAAGTCGCGGTTTCTCTATGGCGGATGTGAGATTCATACCAAGCCATAGATATCGGACGATGGTCTGTAGTATATACATATTGATGCCATTAGTGTAAAATCACGTTCACACAACGAAATCTAAGGTTACGTGGGTATGCCGTAAGCAATGATTGTCACGCCGGAGTTCCCGCGAAAAAGTGAAATATTTTTGTATATATGAAAGACATACATGTGTTTATATGTTATATGTAATCATTACATATATGACTCTTCCGGGTGCAGCCAACCAACCAAACAGCTTCATGGCTGTGACGTCATCTAGTTAGCTAAAGCCCTTCCCATCATGTCATACGGTGTATAAGACCGCGACCGCCTCCGTCTAGCCCTGGGCCACCCATAGGTACTACAGCAGGGGGTAGTCCACTGGTAGTGGAGTGTGCGCAGCTTCTATACTTTTTACCTTGTTCCTAGTGCTAAGCAGAGCAAGCAGAATGTACCATTTTTTAAAAAGTTTTTGGTATGGCTGACCCATGGGGATGGAACCTGACCTCCTGGTTGCGAGGCTAACAATCTAGCCTAAGGACAAAGCTCAGGCATAACGTCAACTACAAGCACTCTACTGTAAACATTTCAGTGATTATAGAAGCTACCTCTGCCAGTGTTGGGATCAGCTGTTGTCCTCCAGACGCCCCAATCACTAGTTTGACGTCACCATGACTGTCCACAATAATCGTGGGGCTCATGGCTGTCCTTGGGCGCTCCTCTGGTCGCCCGATGTTTGCTGTTGATACAGAAGAGCTTAAACGTTTATAAAAGAAAGTTGTAGCCGACCTTTTTTATTCCTTCTTCAAGTGTAAAAACCTTGAAGTAGTTCGCTGTAGATTGTAAATCATTACGTAGTATATTTATGAATGTTATGCCCCTGTTGTTAGTGCCGAAATACAAGAAATATTAAATGGTATTGCGTATTCTCTTTGGAATATAGACCAAATCATTTCAAGACCATTGGTGACTTAAGCACATACAAACGAAATGCATTTTTTTCCATCTTCAAATACCTGGATTAGGGCGACCTCTTCGGGTTCGCTGTTTACGCGGCGAAGTGTGGCTGTTCAGGACGATGCCAGTGGAAGTAGAGAGGCATCTGATACCGAAGCAGTATCAACGTTATTACAATTTCATTTAAGTCTCATGTTAACAATACTATGAGGATGCTGCGATTGGACAAACTTCTGAAAGGTATGCATAGTGCCTCAATTTTCTAGGAAACTTGAACGACCAACTGCGCAGGTGCAGCAAAGATCGGCCAATCGCTTTAGTTCGTCATTCTTTCTATTGTAAGCTTACTATAAGTCAATGCACTTTATCAAACATATCAAAATGATGCTATCGTCATTCTTTCTAAGCTTACGCCAAAGCACTTTATCAAACATATCAAAATGATGCTATCGTCATTCTTTCTAAGCTAAAGCCAACACTTCATCAAACATATCAAAATGATGCTATCGTCATTCTTTCTAAGCTAAAGCCAATGCACTTCATCAAACATATCAAAATGATGCTATCGTCATTCTTTCTAAGCTAAAGCCAACACTTCATCAAACATATCAAAATGATGCTATCGTCATTCTTTCTAAGCTAAAGCCAATGCACTTCATCAAACATATCAAAATGATGCTATCGTCATTCTTTCTAAGCTTAAGCCAATGCACTTTATCAAGCATATCAAAATGATGCTATCGTCATTCTTTCTAAGCTTACGCCAAAGCACTTTATCAAACATATCAAAATGATGCTATCGTCATTCTTTCTAAGCTTACGCCAAAGCACTTTATCAAACATATCAAAATGATGCTATCGTCATTCTTTCTAAGCTTACGCCAAAGCACTTTATCAAACATATCAAAATGATGCTATCTTCATTCTTTCTAAGCTAAAGCCAACGCACTTCATCAAACATATCAAAATGATGCTATAAGGACGTACTGCCGTCCTGTAGAACTAGTGCCAGTAGTGATGGATACCGCATCGTTGTTTGGCCCCAACACGGAAACGTGAGTCCCCCTGTGGTCGGTAGTGGCGAAAACAGAACCGCGTTTAGCCGACCGGGTCGCACGCGAAGTGTCCATCTCGCTGCGAAGTGAGGCGGCGAAAGGTTTCGATGTCATTCTCGCTGTGATCTAAAAAATACGGCAAAGAAACAGTCTCAATTCAGTTGATAGTTTATCAACTAATGAAATTGCATCCGTGTGTCATACACAACGTATTCTTCAGACAGTATTATTTATCAACTCCATATTGCTCTTTCGTTCTTAATTTCAGTCGAAAAATACATGTGTAGAGATTGTGAATCCCCTTAAAAGACAAATTGCTTCGATTGCAAACTGTACATATAGTGTAATGACCTCTGACCTGTCTAGTGTAGCAGACCTTGACCGGTTATGGATATGAGTGACGGATAACGATTTTGATGCTTTCATGTAACACATGTTTTTTGTTTAAGTATAATTTCGTTTACTTGTGTCACTTAAGTGTCGACAATCCTCTGTTACTTATGTTTCAATTTGGACACCAATTTATTTTCCTTGTTATACTGATGATGTTACAGTAACTGTTTTTGTAGTCTGGGTCCAATTGAAAATCAATCTAACGGAATTTAATGAGCCACGCAGCTGTCAGCATTTTTTTTAAATCATGTTACTTTGAATCAACGGATTTACTGGAGAATTCATACATGGAAGACCACCCCTACACATTCCTTACATCCCCATCAGAACTTTACTGGTAGAATCAGCGGTTCTGTCAGATCGCAATATTTACCCGGACATAATACTATATCAAACTAAAGTCATATTTGTTGAACCATGTATATATTTACGACAGTAGGACTCTATTACCTGTTCGCTGTTTAGGAACGTCTGGTCTCCTAGTAAGTTTCCCTGGTCACTGGCAACTTTAAATGCTTCTACGATCCTGTGGTACGTTAGGGCCTTGTTATCGACACCATCTATGGCCGCAGCATTCAGTGCATATCCTGAAAGTGAGATTTGCTCGGCCGATAATGTGATGAGTTGGAGAACATATCGAAGCTCCCAAAAAGTAGCAAACTGTCGTTGTGTGTGGTTGAATATTTTGTCAAAAGTTGTATTTGTTTCACAGGTACGTTGTTGGTTGTTTCCCTTATTAAACATAATCGCAAACAAGGACAATGTATAAGGTAACTAAGGTTGGATGTATTTATCGTTCGCAGGCGCTTACTGCTTACGGATTCCTTGCAATAACTTGCAAAGTCTACTAGTTCCTATCTTACCTTCCAAGATGTTGAGAGTGAGGCTCAAGATGGGTCCTCCTGAGGGTGCTGGTGATGTCAGCAAGAACAGCCCACCCGGAAGTGAAATGTTGAGGGGGCGGGTAACTTTTACCCGGTAGATTGCCAGATCTTCCTCAGTCATGCTGCCGCCTGTAATGTAATGAACACTTGTATGTTTTAGCTGTGTCTGAAAGTCTCCAACATTTTTAGCAAACAACATATTGTCTATCAACATACTGTCAGCAAACAACATACTGTCCATTAACATACTGTATAATAACGTCTACTTTCAGCAAACAAATACAACATACTTTCAGCAAACAACAACCCGTGGTAAAAAGATAGCACAAAATAAAACGAAGTATTTTTCTTTATACACTATGAACAGCATGAGCGCACATTAAACTTACCAGCGTCCTGTATGTCCTTCACCAGATTTTCGGCGATCTCCCCCGTGTAGAAGGCGTCTGCACCTCCATCAGCAACCGCACGGAGCGTTTCTGCAAGCTGCGGCCGCTTTATAATCGTGTTCTCCGTCAGGGGTTTCTTGTTGCCGTCACGGAAAGAGCTGATGAAACAAAGTAATCAGATATGTCATAATTAAGCCCCTTTACACGCACACAGACACACACACACACACACACACACACACACAGACACACACACACACACACACAGACACACACACACGCACACACACACACACAGACACACACACACACACACACACACACATGCACACACACACACATACAAACAAGCGCACATACAAACACACACAAAAACACACCTACATACACATACAGACATACATACACACAAACACACATGCAAACAAACTAACATACATGCACGCACGCACAAACACACATACATACACACATGCATACATATAAACACACACACACGCGCACAGCCATACACATGTACATCCAATCACACACACACACACACACACATACACATACACACACACACACATACATACACACACACATACATACATTCAATCAATCTAGTCTAGTCGTGATTAATAAAACTTATTGATCATCTAATCTTTGCCCTTTGTCTGCTTTGATTTCCAACGTTAGAATTTGTTGGTGCAACTGTGTTAACTGAAATTGTCTTGTTCACTTAACGTGTTTCCACTGACGGTGCTAAGGGATTAATGCAGATTGTAAAAGGCATTTAACACGCAACATACAGGTAGACTTTCAGGTGGTGTTAAAGGCAACCTAAGCAATATTAGGGCGCTCAAAAGCCATATATTCAAAATCATTTTTTTCTGATTTCTATCCATAGTAAGTATAGATTACACTATACCATTACATATCGACCATCATGGAGCAAAAATGTGATGTTGTTGTGTGGTGGGAACTCATTGAAAATCTGAGCACTTGCCATGCATGGAGGCCAGCCATCATTTCAAATCTTCCGAACATTCACGATTCTGACCGATAAGTCCCGAACGCATCCGAAGAAATAATCACGTGGTCATGGCTCAAGGTGCTTGGGCATTGTCACGTCACGCGGCCAGAAGTTACCGAAAATTGTCGACAGAAAACGGTTACGGCTGGATTCTGGGCTGATTTTTTGGGGGACCCAATAAATAAAATACTCCTTTTGTGGCTTGCTTCTGTGCTATTTTCAAACGCCCAACGTATGAAATAATGATGCAGATGTGCTAATATGGGGAAGTAAATGTCAATTTCAACTTCACCAAACAGAACTGTTTTCCCCGGAATATTTCAAGTTTTACCCCCTGAAATCGCTTAGGGCACCTTTAACATTGGACACAGGACGTCGAGGCGTCTGCACTCTCTGCTCTTTTAGCTGTAACACTTTTAAGTGGTACCAAAACTTGCCTGGTGATATAATCCTCCTCCTTTACTATGGCGCCTGCGAGGGCGGAATGTACTGTGAACCCCTCCGTGGCTAATTTAGTGACAGGTTCAAACAATTTTTTCCACGGTAACTTCCCGTGCCTCTGATGAGCCGCCTGAAGTCCGCGGAATACACCTGGGACGAGTACTGTTTCTCCACCTGATGTGTGAGTCGAATAGCATGTCAAAACAACCTTCTGCAGATAGAACAGTGCAATTCGTATTGAGTGAACATATAATGATCCTTTCAAAAACACAGCTGAGTATACAACAAAAAGAAATTAGGAGGTCAGTATCGAAAAACAAAAAATTTAACAGTCGCTAGTTGTGGTTTCTCAGCCGAGGATGCAGATGGGGAAGTTTCACGCTCATCCACGTCTTTTGCAGTACCATAAGGCCGCACCAACTTAATCTTATGGATGACATCCGCGCGCGCATTGATTTTCGCCTGTTGTAAAAAAAAATTTAAAAAAATCACCTCCTCCAAGGCTACACAGAACTTCGGAACTTGCCGACTTTTGCAACAATGAGAGACATGGGAGAGGAATTGAGGGATTGGCAGAGGGATTTGTGAGCGTAAACCATGGAATGCTTAATATGGAGTTCAATGCCATGTATGTTGAAACTGCCCTTATGGGTGTATATGAGTATTCTCATCACAGTCATATATCATCCACAGTCCTTGGAGCCAAATACCTTCTAATAGTCTGCTATGATGAACAAGACAACCTACATGTACTCTCCAAGCAGAGGAGTGGGTCCGGCAGGTTTTTGGCGTGTTTTTAGGCGTTTTTGTCGGGCTTTCTACTTTGTCATGGTATTTTTGTCTCTATTTATAGAGAGAGTACCTACATGTATCTTCTACAAATAAACTGTGTTCTGTGGTTCAATTCGCAATGCCAGCTTTGTACTAGTAGCCCTGTGGTTTAGCAGCATTTTTTTGCAGGATTTTTCTTTTTTTCGCCCGCGCGCATTAGTTTTGGGGTCTCCAGAGGATGTCATCCATAAAATCAAGTTGGTGTGGCCTAAGGGAACTAACTGGAATTTATCTAATGACATTATATATTTTTTTTGAATAATTCATCATTTAATCTTCGTTAGTTTATTTTGTATCTATTGACTTTCAACATGTTTTGTTGTGACCAGTACTAAGCCTAGTGTGACAGAAATATGCGATAAAGGTCTTTATTCATTCATAGAAAAGGTATTTTTAGGAAGGTACCCTTAGTCGCCCTTTGCCGGCGGTTCCTTGCACCCTTATCTTTCCGGGCCGAAGACGGGAACGTTTCGCGCGCGTCGATGACTTCTGATGTGCGCGTCTCATTGTTGTAGATTAGCAGCAAACCTCCACCACCGAGCCCAGAGCTGTGAAGCGAGAATAACCCTAGACAAAAACTCGACGCCACGGCGGCATCTACAGCCGAACCTCCATCTTTCAGAACATCCCTAAAATAGAAAGTCATACAAAGGTGTTTCATGTTGTTAAGAGGATACACGAGGTAACTATGCCGTCCAACCTTTTTGAAAGTCCTATACGGGTAATAGGTCACCAAATTTTTTAAAAAAACTTTTTTAATAATCGAGTGGATCACCTATAATGCCCCCAGGTACAATTTTAAAACAATGCTAACACAAATGTTTGTAGATAATTCAAAGAGATTCTATGCACATGTACTGTAATAACATGACGTTATATATCTTCTGGCTATCAACAATGTTGGATCCGCCATGTGAAACCGTCGCTAACTGAATTACAGGTTTACGTAGCGAAACCTATGTAGGATCCGTCGGGTTGTGTGTTGGCCACCATCTTAAATTGTGACGAAACTGATCGCCATTTTGTATTTGTGACGTCATTTTGTCGTCGGCTTGCGTGGGGGCCGCCAGACTCCGTGGCGCGCGGATGATTTGTTATGGTTCACCCAACGCCACCCCGACCCCACCATACCACGTGTAGCTTGACACAAATAACCTCCTTGGTGGGCCTGACATAGTTATACACTCAGGCGTAACAGCAACAAAGACAGCGACCTAACAGAACACCGGAGTAAGTGACTTGTGCCCTGAGTGTAGATCTGCCAGCCTATAATTTGGAGGGGTGTTTTTTGGGGTCGCTAACGTTCTCTCTTTTTTTAACAAATCGGCACACAACTGTGGCATCCCGTGGCGTAGTGGTTAGAACATTGGACTGTCAAACAAGGAGACTCGGGTTCAATCCCGGCTTTCCCCCAGACATGTCTGGACATGCGTCTCGATGTTGTGCACTTGGGAAAGGCACTTTACACGACTTTCCTCACTCCACCCAGGTGTAGAAATGGGTACCTGACTTCGGTTGGGGAGGTAAAAGGCGGTGGAAGGAGAGGGATGGGCTCCGCCTTCCAATACCGTGCCCTAGACACGGTGGGTAAAAACCCACTGCTCCAACGGCCCCAAAAGGGCTATGGTACCTTTACCTTTACCTTTTACACAACTATCACACATTCAACTCAAATAAAAAGAAAAATTCAATACCAATTCATATTTATAAAAAAGACCCAGTAATCGCTAAACTAACATTATAGCAAACCTGAAGTATATGTGGCACAAATACTTAACTCTAGTTTCAGTAAATGTCAGGAAGTTTGGCGGCTCTAGCATGAGCCGTTAAGGAATTATGCGACATGAAAGTTGGTGCGGGCCTCAAAAGCCCCCCCCCCCCACACACACACACGTCTGAATACTAGGGTTAAGTAAACTTGGAAACTAGGTTCTAGACAGCAAGCTAGACGGAGTGAGTGTCAAGAAACTTGGCTGCAAATTTGCCCGGATATGCAGCTTGTACTGTTTATTGAAAATCTGGCGTGTTACGCCATGAGGCAGTTTACCGGGTATGCAATACAAACAACAAATCCCCGATTACTTGTTTGATTCCTTGGTTCGGGGATATCGAAGGAAATAAGTCGAGAAAGCAGGCAAACTATAAAGAAAATAAAGGCATTCCGTTTCAGGTTAGAGCCCCCTGCTATCATTATATTGCATTGCACATTGGATGAGTAACACACCAAACTGGTCGATAGGTAGATCCTGTTTATGTTTTTGTTGGACAGTTCAAAGAAGGATAACTCAAAAACATATAAGTTGGTTTTTATGACTTGTGGCTTAAGAGCAAATGTCTGTAAGGATCAAACAATGGTGGCAGGGGTCAAAAAATCGATTCGGCTCATATTTTGCACAATGATAGTACTTGGCCCACTGTCCCTCAAAATAGCTTTCTTTTTGCTCAACACCGATTGTTGCCATGGCAACGGGCCAAACAAGTTTTGGGGCCATTTTCCCTGATTTGGGCATGTCAAAAACATGAAAATTGGCTCATTTTAGGACATGATTACGAGCAGATGCTTGAATTTAACGGGAAAACAAAAACTGGGCTATCAAGAGCAACTACCCAGCTTTACTAGAATAGCTTGGAAATTTTTTCAGAAATCCAAGTTGAAGTGCTTGGGCAACCTCAAAACAATAACAGTGTTTGTAGCTTGTGAAAAAAGGTAATTTGTCCCAACTTTGAAACGCTGTAAGTCCAAAAGTGGTGTTTTTTTTTGCTTGAAATTTACATCATATATACATCCAAGTAATAGCTATCATGAACTAGTTTTCAAATTTTGGCTTCTTTTTTGGTTGTCACGTAACTGTCCTCAGAAGAAGGTCATTTTTTATGTTTGACGAAAAATATGATGTTGGGCCATATTTAAAGCCCAATATATGGGAAAGTAAAAAAGTGATCTAATTTAAATTCATGTCAAAGGTAACCCTATGCGTGTTCTATCAAATGAGTGGTTGCAAAGGTTGGTGTTTTGTTTCGTTGCTGTGTACTTGTCCCTAAAAGTAGGCCATGTTTTCGACAAATGCGGAAATCAACATTTTTGGCTAACTTTGAAGCCCGGAAGATGTCAAAGTAGGATGTTTTTTTCAATTCAATCTTTTATCAGATGTACCCCCCGTGTATTGTCTATGAAATAAATGCCTGCAAAGGTTGGTGTCTTGTTTCGTTGCCGTGGACTTGTCCCTAAAAGTAGGCCATGTTTTCGACATATGCGGAAATCAACATTTTTGGCTTACTTTGAAGCCCTGAAGATGTCAAAGTAGGATGTTTTTTCAATTCAATCTTTTATCAGATGTACCCCTGTGTATTGTCTATGAAATGAATGCCTGCAAAGGTTGGTGTCTTGTTTCGTTGCCGTGGACTTGTCCCTAAAAGTAGGCCATATTTTCGACATATGCGGAAATCAACATTTTTGGCTTATAATGTTTCAGGCTTTGAAAATGTCAAAGTAGGATACATTTTTAATTCCATCAACAGAAGTACCCCTGTGTATTGTCTATCAAATGAATAGTTTTAAAGGTTGGTGTCTTGTCTCGTTGCAGTGTACTTGAAACTGAAGGTGCATTTAGGTCATATTTCGGAAATAAGCGATTCAAAGGGAGCAAAATCAAACATATATATGTACATATATATATATATATATATATATATATATATTTCTTGTAGAAACAATGTCCATATCTTTTAATGCAGTAGCATGCTTTTGTTGCAAATTGATATTACAAAGACAGTAGCAGTGGAAGTGGTGCTACAACAATCTTTGATTTATTTGTAAGTTGCGCATTTGCAGTTGTTGTTGTAGTGCATTGACCTTGTTCCAACGGTACCTGCCCTATAGTGTCAGAAGCCTGTGAGAGTACACCTAACGTACAGTCTATGCACAGTCTGTTGCATATCTGTAAACCACATCAGTATTAAATATCTTACTTTTATCCCTAGCTATAAATCATAACCATTTACAAAATGTGCTCATTGTCCCTATGCGCATACAGCTTAAGTCTGCTTCCGAGTAGTTTACAACATAACAGTAACTGTTGCTCTGTTACTTCTACTTATAATGGCTATTCGAAACAAGGACAGGAACGCACGTATTCTTGAATTTTCGCCACAAATGCCGATTTACGTCGACGATCAGATATTGCGGATACATCCACATCAAAATGTTCACAAATGGACCTCAGAAGTGCGATGCTAAGCTCATACAATTCCTTCCTCATTGCTAAGTCACAAAACTTGTATGTGTTGTATATAACTGGGTGGCATAGCTGGACTTCATTCATAATGTGCGCCTGTAAGTTACTGTTAGCAGATTCTATCGCAGCAGATCTAGAGTCTTGTTCGTCATCCTAGGCGTCTTCTGGAGTTTGACGACGTTTAGGTGCGCGTCTTGAGAAATAACTTGATATTTGCTGACCCGTCAGAAACTCCTGAACCTGGAACAGTCTTTTTCTCAGCCTAGCCGACTGCTGCCCACCCCTGTGTCTGGGACCCCGGCAGCAGTATAATCAAAATACTGGATACTACTACTACTACTACTACTAGGGCACGATAATACGGGGAGATCCGCTATACTCTAGTAGGTATGGGGGTGAAATCAGCAAAACCCTTAGGTAATACTCAGAAGTATTTTTGAAAGACAATACATATATAGTATTACTTCTTTAAGAACTTGGGTTTAGAAATTACTGCATGTTAATTTCTACATATGTCGAAAAATATTACCTACTTTTAGGGACAAGTACACAGCAACGAAACAAGACACTAACCTTTGCAGGCATTTATTTCATAGACAATACACGGGGGGTACATCTGATAAAAGATTGAATTGAAAAAAACATCCTACTTTGACATCTTCCGGGCTTCAAAGTTAGCCAAAAATGTTGATTTCCGCATTTGTCGAAAATATGGCCTACTTTTAGGGACAAGTCCACGGCAACGAAACAAGACACCAACCTTTGCAGGCATTCATTTCATAGACAATACACAGGGGTACATCTGCTAAAAGATTGAATTGAAAAAACATCCTACTTTGACATCTTCCGGGCTTCAAAGTTAGCCAAAAATGTTGATTTCCGCATTTGCCGAAAATATGGCCTACTTTTAGGGACAAGTCCACGGCAACGAAACAAGACACCAACCTTTAAAACTATTCATTTGATAGACAATACACAGGGGTACATCTGATAAAAGATTGAATTGAAAAAACATCCTACTTTGACATCTTCCGGGCTTCAAAGTTAGCCAAAAATGTTGATTTCCGCATTTGTCGAAAATATGGCCTACTTTTAGGGACAAGTCCACGGCAACGAAACAAGACACCAACCTTTGCAGGCATTCATTTCATAGACAATACACAGGGGTACATCTGCTAAAAGATTGAATTGAAAAAACATCCTACTTTGACATCTTCAGGGCTTCAAAGTAAGCCAAAAATGTTGATTTCCGCATATGTCGAAAACATGGCCTACTTTCAGGGACAAGTCCACGGCAACGAAACAAGACACCAACCTTTGCAGGCATTCATTTCATAGACAATACACAGGGGTACATCTGATAAAAGTTTGAATTGAAAAAACATCCTACTTTGAAATCTTCCGGGCTTCAAAGTTAGCCAAAAATGTTGATTTCCGCATTTGTCGAAAATATGGCCTACTTTTAGGGACAAGTACACAGCAACGAAACAAAACACCAACCTTTGCAACCACTCATTTGATAGAACATACATAGGGTTACCTTTGACATGAATTTAAATTAGATCACTTTTTTACTTTCCCATATATTGGGCTTTGAATATGGCCCAACATCATATTTTTCGTCAAACATAAAAAAATGACCTTTTTTTGAGGACAGTTACGTGACAACCAAAAAAGAAGCCAAAATTTGAAAACTAGTTCATGATAGCTATTACTTGGATGTATATATGATGTAAATTTCAAGCAAAAAAAAACACCACTTTTGGACTTACAGCGTTTCAAAGTTGGGACAAAATTACCTTTTTTCACAAGCTACAAACACTGTATTGTTTTGAGGTTGCCCAAGCACTTCAACTTGGATTTTTGAAAACTTCCAAGCTATTCTAGTAAAGCTGGGTAGTTGCTCTTGATAGCCCAGTTTTTGTTTTCCCGTTAGATTCAAGCATCTGCTCGTAATCATGTCCTAAAATGAGCCAATTTTCATGTTTTTGACATGCCCAAATCAGGGAAAATGGCCCCAAAACTTGTTTGGCCCGTTGCCATGGCAACAATCGGTGTTGAGCAAAAAGAAAGCTATTTTGAGGGACAGTGGGCCAAGTACTATCACTGTGCAAAATATGAGCCGAATCGATTTTTTGACCCCTGCCACCATTGTTTGATCCTTACAGACATTTGCTCTTAATTGCTCTCAAGAGATGATTTTGTTTTAGATATTGTTCTTTTTAGTGTGAAAATGGCCCCATCCCTCCCAACCCACTGTATCGTAAGCAGAAATGGATCATTGTACAAGTCTGTACAATAATGTCTGGATTTCACTGAATTGCGTGTGTGCACCTATCTTAGAGAAATAGCTTGAGGTGCAGACCTGAAACGTTGGGGGAAACTAAAGTTTGAAAGCTTAGAAATGAGAAACCTGTCTGCGAAACCTGTCACTTCACTTTGGCAAGTGAAACTGTGGCATCTTCTGGAAGGGTCTTGGGTAAAAAAACTGGTAGAAGAAGACAACATGGGAACATGTACTCCTGTTCCAGTAGAGGATCTCGGAAAATATTATTGATGCTCATTTATGACTGTATTAGTGCTGTATTAATTACCTTATGCCTATTTCCAACCTTTAGACTACTGAGGTTAATTTTATGCGTTCTGAAAAAAACAAATCACGGTACTTTATCACAGACCAAGCCATGAAGCGGTCTCTTTCTACCACAACCCCACCTATAGCTGTAACGTTTTGTACCTGCCGATCTCTGAACATCTCGCCGCGTCTGAAGCTACCGCGCCATGTTCAAAGAGCTCGTCTGGGACATCGACGTCCACCTGATCGGCTCCGTTGCCATCCAGCCCCACCTGATCTCGTTGTTGGTCAAGCAGTGCAAGGAAGACGAAGAACCCCAGTTCAACTCCAACGACCACGTATAAAACTTTCACGAAGGCGCCCATGTTGTCTACGTGTAAGCCAGCACACAGATCCCTATCTTTGCTACCAGATCCGGGTTAACGGTCGGAGGTTAGATATGGCCAGCATTTGATCATAGGGAAATCTTAATTGACACGACAAAAGTACAGTGACTTTCGTAAGGTCTTCTACAACTATACATGCAAACATCAAACAATGGTATACAAAATGATTAACCTAAGTACAAGTACATGAATACTTCAACATGTCGAGTTTAACGTGTCATTTACATCACTAGTTCTAAGATCTAAACATTCTTTGATATATTTACCTATTTGTACACAGTAAGGGTTGTCTCCTTCTAGAATGTATTTGAATTCATCTATAGGCTGGAATGTATCAAATTCTGTTGAACAAGCGGAAAGAAGGTTGAACAGCTTTCAGCGTTTATCAAGATATCGTGGACAACTTAGGATAAATTGTTGTTCATCTTCAATTTCATTTGGACAGAATGGACAAAACCTCCGGTCACGGAGAATTTTATGGTACCTATGCATCGACTAGATAACGTCTATCAAAATGCATCAAAACAACTGTACACAGTGGTGGTTACATCTGTATGTTTTCTCTCTCATCAATCACACACTAGTAGCAGACGAAACCATTTATGCTATGCCTTTTCGTTGGGTGCATCCGCTTTCTGGAACAGCCCAATGTTATCATCGTACAGTACACTAACCCAGAAACCAAAACACACAGACACTCACACAAATACACACACAAACACGCACACGCACACACACAGTCACACACAAGCACACATACACACACACATACGCGCACACACAAGCACATACACACTCACACACACACACAAACAAATACACAAGCGCACACAAGCACATATACACACACAAGCACAAAACACACAAACACACACACAAACACGCACAAGCATACATAGAGACACACAGACAGACAGACACGCACACATACACACACAGAGACAAAAGAAACACACAAAAATTGCAAACATACTTCTCTATCTATGAGATTCGATTTTGGTCGCTCAACGTTTGCCGCCTTAGTAGAAGCAAGGTATCAGACACTCGGTTTCTGGAGCGCATTGGGCACCGCCACTGACGGTTTAGAACATTCAATATCTGCAAATATCGGTTGGCCTCCAAGTTGCCCTAAGGCTAACGTTATCGATGATGACATATCTGCAGAGGGCACGGCGTCTAGCTATTATCTTCGTTGTCGCAAACATGGAGGCTTTTCGGCGGTTTTTCAAAGTTATTACAATTGCGGCTGTAATCCGTCTACTAGGGAAAGAACTTAGGTTTGACAGTGATGTCCCGGTGAGACGACCGTGCACGCGTCCCCAGCCGGCCGGGCTGGACGTCACCGGCGGCCCGCACACACACGGGGCGGTCGCCGCCGACGCTCTGGAATGTTCTGCGATCGGCAGGTACGTGACTTGATGTTGACAGTGATTATAACGCTAGCGCTTTTTTGTACAATAAACAGCAGGAGATAATGCTTTATATTGACTCTTGAAAAGTTCGTTTGTAGGAGATGATCTGATATGATACTAAAAAGCCCTAGTCTAAATTAGCCGACCATAGCTTCTCAACCATTACTCCTAATAAAGTCAGTCATGAGCAAGGTCATATGTGGTTGTTAGCTGGTCGTCGGTCTTGAGTTAACCATATGCTGTCATGTTCTGTTTGTGACATGGTTGTGGCATGGTCGTCGCGACAGATAGGCTTGGCCTAAAAATGGTCCGACTGCTCCCAACCCACCGCCGACCTTGATTGGGAGGTGGACGGGACCAGGTTGCCTGACGGTCCTGAGGGGGACAGGGGCTTGGACAGGGATAGGGGGGAGGATGGAAGGCCGAACAAATGTTCGCGGTGTAATAACAGCGAAAACCGCGAACACAAAACCACCGCGAACCGATTGCAAATAATTACGGTAAATATGGATCAGTGTATCTGGGACTTTCATACCACTCTATAAAGGTAAAACTCACATGAATTAAATAAATGTCCTTTAATGTTATATCGAGTTCTAAACCTTGTTGTATTATGTCTCATGTAGCATTATGCTCCATGTTTGATGACTAAAATCGTAGATATAAGAAGAAAAACCACAGACCGTATGATTTTTTTAAATACAGAATTTTAACAAATACAGTTAAACCTTAACAGCTGACATTAAGAATCCTGTCTTTAGTAACCACCTGTCGACATAGACAAGGTTTTATCGGTACCCTGAGTGGTCGTCTTGGACAGTTTTGACGGTAGGTTGTTTTTCAGGGACATTTTGAAGAAGGGTGGTTCGGCTGTGGACAGCGCCATTGCGACTTTAGCTTGTGTGGAGCTGATTCACGGGCACAGCGCCGGGCTCGGTGGGGGTTTGATCATGACAGTATACAACAAAGAGACAGGCACGGCCCAGGTCATCAACGCCCGGGAAACAGCCCCTTCCGGAGCCTCCACTGACATGTATGGGACGAACAATTCAAGCGCTCAGTTCGGTAAGTCAGGACAATGAGCTGCCTGTCGAATTACTGCAAATGCATTTTAGTTCGCGTGGTTTTTATTTCGCGCTAGGGCGAAAAGGGAGTGTTCGCGGTGGTTTCAAGTTTGCCGCAGCGCTATAGTCACATACTGCTACAGTTTTAGAAAAAATGTTCGCGGTGGTATTAAGTTCGCGGTGAAACGGTCGCCGTTAAAACCGCGAACATAAAACCACCGCGAACGTTTCTACATTTGCAGTAGTCGAATCAGTGGTTTATAATGGTTATGACCTAGTGACCTGAAGCATTCTATTGTCTGCGACACCAGCAATTCTTGAAGAACTAGTTTTCTGCCTCAGGTTACTCTGGTCTTCATACCAGACTAATTACGTTTGCTGTATATGTTTTGATAAAATCGGACGTTAGGGAGTGTTGTTCTTGTGTGGTGGTCAACCTCAGCAAGCTACGCCTTTCTGGGCCCCGAGGCTATGAATGGGGGTTCTCGCGAATTTGAATGGACAGCTATTTTTACAAGAGGGGTCCATTTCGTATCAAATCGATGAATTCCATATTTCTGTGTTGTAAACACCACCAAAAGATCAATGTGGGGTCTCATTTAGTTTCAATGATAATGAATGAAGACCTTTAGTTTCAACAATAATGAATGAAGACCTTTAGTTTCAACAATAATGAATGAAGACCTTTAGTTTCAATGATAATGAATGAAGACCTTTAGTTTCAATGATAATGAATGAAGACCTTTAGTTTAAATGATAATTAATGAAGACCTTTAGTTTAAATGATAATTAATGAAGACCTTTATCGTACATTTTGCTACACTGGGCTAAGTACAGGTCACAACAAAACAAGACAGATGCAGTTGAACAGATACAAAATAAAACTAACTACCAACCCTCCTGTGGAACACAAGTATGTGTGTATGTTTGCATCGTTATATTTATCTCCATATATTGAAATTAGATTTTTGTGTTTTCCGTGTATCAGTCTGTGTGTTTGCTTGTTCTTCCGTATTAAAGAATATTTTGTATAAGAGAGAGATGTAGATATTAGGTAGATATATTTCTAGATAGATAGATAGATAGTGAGATAGATAGTGAGATAGATAGATATTGAGAATATACTCTCAGAAAATGAGGAAGAACAAGCAAACGCACAGACTGACACACGTTAAACACAAATATTTTATTTAAATGTAGATAAATATGACGATGCACACACACACACACACACACACACACACGCACACACACACACACACACACACACACACACACACACACACACACACACACATTTGTGTTCCACAGGAGGGTTGGCTGTGGCCGTGCCAGGCCAGGTCCGCGGGTTGTGGGAGGCCCACCAGAGGTACGGGAAGCTGCCGTGGAGAGACCTGTTCCAACCGGCTATACGGATGGCGGAGCAGGGATTCTGTATCGCTAGACCATTGGAGAAGGCCATCAATTTGAACCTCGAATTTATCAACGATCCAAAGAATCACCTGTGGTGAGTTATTGGCAGCATCACCCTCTTTCATTAATTACCTGTTTCTGAGACGTTTTGTTTCTAGTATTTTTTAGTTTTTATTTTTAATTCTTAATTCTTCATTTTTTTATTGCATTTTCACATGAACAAAAACAATATGAGAAAAACAGAAAATCATACTATAAGGAACATAAATAAATACCACGGAACCTGTCACATACATACATAAACATAATATACAAGTCATGTTATTCAAACATGCAAATATAGAATATCTTCGATTAAACATGTACTTAACATGTCTTCACCTTTCGTCCCGTAGTGACGTACTGTGTGACGAGAACAACAACGTCATGGGTGCGAACATGACTATGAAGCGGCCTCAGCTTGCAGAGACGCTCCGTGCGGTTGCCGATGGAGGTGCAGACGCCTTCTACACGGGCGAGATCGCCAAGAATCTAGTGAAGGACATACAGGACGCAGGTATTTTCCTTGCATCTTATTGATATTAGTTATCTGATGACCTAAGTCATCCCAAAGATAGCATGATAAAGCCGAGACTCTTTTCCGTCGTTAACAGAAATTGAAAGACTCAACTTACCGACAGTGTCAACAGGTTCTTCTACATTGGTCTATCAACACGTTAGGGTGACAAGCTGTTAGAATATTTGACCATGACATTTGAGCTTGTAAAGATGTTTCTTACCAAGAGAATATAGGAAGGGAATCTCACGTACCTTTGTCTTACAAACCAATTGATAGTCTGCGGTTCCAACGTTATGTATAAGATCCTTTTCAAACTATTTCCTTTGTCACTTTGGTTGCATATGGTATCATAACCTTGGCCACAAAGTTTTACGCCTTCGAGAGGTCACAGGAACGAACTGCTCACATCTAATTCAGTATGCTTGTTTGTCGCATGCGTTGCATGTGGTGTTATAACATTGTCCCCCAAGTATTATGCATTTGTAATGACATAGGAAGAAAGCTGCTCACATCTGATTCTGTATGTTTACCAGGTGGCATCATCACAGAGCAGGACCTCCGTGACTACCAGGTGGACATATCGGAACCTCTGAAGATTTCTCTGGAGGGTGGACTGACCGTGCTGTCCCCACCTCCGCCGGGAGGGGGCGCTGTGTTGAGTCTCATTCTCAACATCTGGGACGGTGAGAAACACTTACTGTAGTAGCAGCAGCAGTAGCAGTAGTAGAAGTAGTAGCAGTAGAAGTAGTAGTAATAGTAGTAGCAGCAGCAGCAATATCCTGGTATTGGTGGTAGTTGAGGCATTAGAACGTAGTAATGGCAGCAGAAATAGCACTAGTACTCGCAGCAGTAGTAGAACAAGTTAGTAAACTATTTCATTTTCTCCTTAAAAAAAAGTAAATAAACGTAATTAAAACGACCTTACGCACAAGTCATTTTGGAAATAACAACGTTCTTCCTTCCATGTTGCAGGCTACGGTTTGAACGCCTCCAGTGTGGACGGGGTCGATAACCAGGTCCTGACGTACCACAGGATGCTGGAGACCTTCAAGTTCGCCTTCGCCAGACGAACCGAGCTGGGAGATCCTAACTTCGTCAACGTACAGGAGGTGAGAAAATATCTGTTGCCGTCCTAGCAACGATTTCCCAAGTCTTTGCAGTCTTAGAACCATCCTGCGTAATACAGTCGCAGCTACTTCTCTGCATTTCAGTCGTCGTAACTCTCCTTCTAAGACATCCATTGGTTTTGCCGTGGCATGCAGATGGTGAAGAAGATGACGTCCAAGTCATTTGCGGACTCCTTAAGAATGAAGATCAGCGACACGGAGACGCACGACTGGCGGTACTACGACCCGGTGTACTACGTGCCCGAGGACGGCGGCACAACCCACGTCTCCGTCCTGGGACCGGGAAACGACGCCGTGTCACTATCCAGCAGTTTCAACCGATAGTAAGGAGTAGTTACCGTTACCCGCACATATAAATACAGAGCCTGTATGTGGGTCTCGTATATGTACGGGTTGGGGGGTATTATTCAAGTGAACGCATCACACCGCTGTGAAACGCACCGAATGCGAAAATAACAATACCACCGCAGTACAGAAAAAGTCAACTGAAGGAAACATGGCCTGATTAAGAAATCAAATTAACGAAATATATTGCGTACAAAACGTCAGCAGGACAAGGGTTAAATGCCGGTGAATTTTCCTGTAATATACGTACAATTTGGTATTTTCTGAAAACATCTATGCAATCTTTAATCAATTGTCTAATGTGTGCTCCTTTGTGGAAAAAAATTAGCAACAGTTCGTGACGTCACAGAAATGAATCCTATCCACACTAGCTAATGGAGACTCCTTTCTGTGACGTCACGACTCGGAGCTGAATCCGAACCTTCTTAGAAGACGAATAGTTTGGATTCAGACGTTGAATATACCACAACATTAATCACATCCGGTTTCTTAGCACGCTAACGTTTGTCAAGTTCTGCGTCCACAGTATAGTCAGCTGAGAATAAATGGACCTTAGATTCTCCTAATTTTTGCGAAATAAAAACACTGACAAAAAATCTCTATACGAGATTGATTGATCCCTGTTATGTAGCCATGGTCAGGCATCATAATCACAACAGTGGACGCAGATATACATGAAGGAAGTACCGTATGTAAATAAACACACAATCGCTTGTTTTGTTTCAGTTTTGGGTCAAAGTTCCGCTCAGCGTCCACAGGAATCATCCTCAACAACGAGATGAGAGACTTCAACTTTCCAGGGATGAGCATTCCCCATTACATCCCCTCAAGCCCAGGTAATCCAAACATATATATGTATTTAAATGTATATATTCGATACCGGGTGTTCCGGACCAGTGATATTTTGGGTCATTATACGGGCTTCCGCTTATATCAGACGATCTTACATAGAATCATCACTTCGCGTGCGCCATTGTCGAAAATTCGAATACCGGATTCGGACGTTGGAACTAATGTTGCTATATCTTTTTGTTCGAAGACACAGAATTTTCTCAACTTATAAAGCATTTCGCATTGATGTGTGCTTTTTTCGGGAGGGTATGACATAAGCAAAATACAGGACAGTGTATTCCGCATCACCCTAGGTCCCAGCCCTCCGGCGGGTCAGGTCGCCCTCGGGCCTACGGGCGATCCAACCCGCGGGAGGGCTGGTACCTAGGGTGATTCGGAATACATCGTATTGTACACACAATATTCACACTATTCTGTCTTTATTAGCTTATAAGCACATAACCAGGATATTCGCTACCCTCTCGTCACATAGCGAACTTCATCGAACCAGGAAAGCGGCCCATGTCGTCCATGGCCCCATTCATCGTGCTGAACAGTACCGGTGACGTCAGACTTGTGCTGGGTGCCGCTGGCGGGTTGAGGGTGGAGACGGCCTTAGCATATGTAAGTCCACTGTCGTGAATTTCTTCCGTCGTAACTTACCTTTGCAACGAGGAGCATTAGATTAGGACCTCCTAACGATGTACAATGGCTTCTTTGTCGAATGACCGTAACTTCCCTGGTATAACATGCATTAATTACCATTGAGAACGATGGACAACAGGAAAACATAGAAGAAGAAGGGGAAGATGTCAAAGTTTTTAAATCGTTCAATGAAATATGTTGCTCCGGTATCTGATGGGTTGTCGATTGCAAAGGCATTGAAGATGATGGTGCCATTTGCAACTGAAGTAATACCATTCAATGTCGGATCATGCTATGTTATAGTATTTTTTTTTCACGAAAATGAATGTATGCCTACCTTCTCGGCCGTTATAGTAACAAAATAAACTTAAACCCATGAACAGTACAACGCGGTGTTTTTTTTTCGATAGGAATGCCATATTTATTAGCCGGCACAAACAATAAAACAAGTGGGATAAGAAGAAATCAATGTCAACAAAACTCTCTACGGTTACAATAAGCAGACATATTCTGTCTCATGGGAATTTTAAAACATTTTCAGAGAATCAATCGAAAATAAATTCCACCGCCAAAGGAGCATTCCCAACAGAATAATTCCCATATTTCTTTGCCTTATGTCGTCACATTGGATTTAAGAACTTCTAATTCTCTTTTTAAACAGGCGACGATGCATTACCTTCGCTTTGGCACGAGCCTGGCCTCGGCCATTGAGTCACCGCGTCTGCACCACTCGCTGCTGCCGAATAAGATCGTCACAGAAGTAGACAGACCATTCCAACCAAAGGTGGGTGGTCGCATTATGTATTTCCTGCAAGCTTAAGTTCTCTTCTCGTTGTCAGTAGTTTAGTGGCTAGTGACCATACCTCTGGACAAAGAGGTCCTGAGTTCGAATCCCGGTTGTTGTTCCATTAAAAGCAGAGCACATCAACTGTCCGTTGATTTCATTTAAACTGAACTGGTTCGAAATCATTTTCACATTCTTCTTATTGCAGGAAGTGTTTGATCGCCTGTCGGAGATCCACAGGACGCGTAACTCCTCTGCCATAGCCGTGCTGCAGGGCGTCATACAGGAGGGGTCCTCTATATTCGCTTACTCCGATTCCAGGAAGGACGGCTACGCCACAGGGTTCTGATCACAACCAGCGTGTCCAGGACAAAAGATTAAAGAAAAGAAAAAACAAATTTCAGCTGCAATACCTAGAAAGTCATCGGGGTAGGGGTGGGGCAAAATCGACATTGACCTTTGCTCTGATAAATCTATAAACATTTATCATTACACATACATTATACAAAACACATAAAAGTGTCCTATGGATCTGGTTTATCGTTCGTGTAACTTCGTTTATGTAATTTCTGTCACTGTAAAAGTATTCTAACGTTATGCTTATATTTCATAATATGTTAATCATGTTGCGCCAAGTAACATAAGTGAACATCCTTTTATCACTTTTAATCTTTTTTGTTGCGTTTTAGTCATTTTACATTGGTTTTGGATTCTGTAGCAAAACTGCGGTTTCCTATATCCTGCTCAGCGAGGCTTCATTTGCAAATGCGTCGCGCGTCAGTGTGAGTGCTGGGGGAAACTCGTCGTAAACTTGCCAAGTCGTCGCCATTTTTAGTCGCCAACTAGTTTCTGTCCAGTGAGAGGGGGCTTAATTAAGTTTTAAGACCCATTGTCGAGTTGTTGCTAACGTACACAAGCAATGGCAGCGTATCCTTCTGTGTACCGAATGACACCTATATTTTCATGCTTGTTACACTAAGATACCTGAATATACCACTCTGCTGCAATATCTCCATATATCTACTGTTATTGAAGACATGAAAAGCGGATGACAATGTAAATGTAATTTCGAGGCAATATTGCAATGGGATACAGTAATTAAGGGTTAATGACCCGCCCCGAGGTGTATATGGTGTCATAACGCCTGGTCATGTGCTATAAACACCGAATAAAACGACCGAGTGAGCGAAGTCTCTTCTGCATGTTTCACTATCATTTATTTGAATTATTTGACTTTTGTGTTGTATACGTGATTCCATGTATAAGCCGCCCTTCACGGTTAAACGATTGAAATGCCAGGCTCGTGCTAATTTGATTTCGTGAATGACAACAAGATCGATGATACGTGTTATAATCTTACTGTAAACCACGAAACCACAGCTGCTAAAACCCCTTCATTTTAGATTTTTATAGCTTTAGAATGGTCCTCTTAACCCGGTGCTGAGAGTCCTGCAGGCAACATAATAAAGTGTGAAGATTCTCACGGCCCTGTGTGCGGCCATTTCTTTACAGTATACAAACTAAGAACATAACATGTTCACCTATCCCATTGACAACTGCAATGGGAAATTTGAAAAGCTTCTGGCATTGCTAAATATAATGAAATAAAATTTAAAAAAAAACGGGGCAAAACAATCATGTCAGTCATAAATGACTATTTAACACTGTAAATATGTATTTACTATATGCGCAGTTTGTTAGAAATCAAGAATAGCTATACTTACCCCGGTATTCCGTTCACATCTTCGGGTACTTTTTCAGCTAATGTTTCCCCGTATTCCGCCAAAACTTTTCAATCTGTATAAGTCCATGAACAGAATGATACGCTTCTACTAGGGGTGGGTACCGGTACCGTGTACCGGTACAAAACCGGTATTTCTTAATGGACCGGTCCAAAAAAACCGGTCCGTAAAAAATCAGTGGACCGGCCTATGGACCGATTAGAAAATTCATAGTACCAGGCTACTTGCAGGCGGCAACATAACTGGTCTAAGAAAATACAAAACAGCAGATTTAACGAGTCATTTTCGAAGACGTTAGCTGTGAATCATATAGAAACACTTAAAGGATGAGTAAACAGACGGCGAGGAGAGTATAGTTATAATTTTGAGACAAAGTGCAAACCTAAGAAATTATATCGTTCCAGACATGACGTTTGGAGACTTTTACGTGTGTCTCGCTCTGCAAAATAGAAGAAGAACTTTAGAAGAACTTTATTGCGCGACAATTGCAGCTGGTACAATGTATGGCAACTTACGTGCATGATAATTAAGCTATTTCTAATTGTTGACAGATATAGAGAACTATGATGTACTGCGACACTACTACAATCAGGTACAGGTACAGGTCCGGACCTGGACCTGACCCTCTGGACCTGGACCTGGACCGGACCTGAATTTTATGTACCGGTACCCACCCCTAGCTTCTACCATAATGAATTTAATTGATACATGTTCTTTTCAGTTCAGTTTACAGGAAGCCATTTTCGTATAATTGTGTTTCAAGTTTGTGAATCAGTTTTATAAAGTCAAATCAATGCCAAGCTATATACTGGTAACACTCTTTCAGATCCATGTCAATGAAATGGTCGGCAATAGTTGGGGGTTGGAAGCCCAGGTTGGGGGTTGGAAGCCCACCACTTCGTGTTGACTTTTTTACACGCTATCCCGAAAATCACGGGTGCCGCTCTCTACAAAGGTCTACGGTCCGCCCGAGATTTGTCTATTGATTAGACAGGCGTCAGAGTTCAGGGGTTATCCGACTGGGACAGCAGCCATGCAAGTCGTCGCGAAGCACCTGTGTCTTGCCGCTGTAGCTTTTCTCATAGCCTTTGTTGTCCCAATTTACCTCAGACGAACTCACGTAACGGAAGAAGTAGGGGGAAGTTGTCCTGGAGGCAGGCCTTCTGAACGGGACGCCGCGGGAGGACCGTATGAACATGGCGCGGTGGCCTCCGACTCCGCAGAGTGTTCTCGCATTGGCAGGTAACGTTACATTAGGTCTGACGTCACATTTGAATAAGCAGCACAGGGCTCCAAATGAGAGTGCCACTTAGAATCCTCAGATATCTCCTTCCTTTAAACGTTTGACCCAATTTGGAGATTTTGGGCGTTAGAGGGCCTAGGGAACAGGCAGGGTCTAAGATTACCCAGCTTGGTTAAGAGTTGTTCAGTTCACCATCTTTATTCACGGTAAATTAATTTGCCCTGCAGTTATGTTGACAATTATCGCGTTCCGGATCTTTGCGTACGTGATGTCTGTAAGATCAATATCAAGGCACCAAGTGAAGATAAACAATAGTTGTGGCGAGTACCACATTATGGTGGTAGGGTCGCCATCAAAGACATACAACAGACCAAGATGGCATTCTACACTATATGGCCTCTGTCGGTCATCATTATTGACCTTGGTAAAATCCAGTCTAGACTACATATTAAAAATTTAGCAGTTTTAGGATATGCTATTACTCAAGATATGATCCGAAAAAATACAAGCAAATACTTGAACGAAAGACATGATACCCAAAATCACTGTTTGCAGATACTTCAAACCAATTCCTCAAAACCTTGTTCCTCAACTTCATTGTCTTTGTCTCAGAAACACTCTAGTGAAAGGTTCCGTTGTGGACGCCGCCATTGCTACCCTCCTGTGCCTGGGCGTCGTGCATCCCCAATCTCTGGGGCTCGGCGGGGGGTTTCTAATGACCGTATACAACAAAAATTTAGGCACGTCACAAGTCATCGACGCGCGTGAAACTGCCCCTTTGGCATCGTCGGAAGACATGTTTGCAGAGAACCCGGACCTAGCCACAATGGGTACGTCACAAAAAGTCAACTTTGCATGAATTCTATCAAGTCTAATGACTGAATAATATGAATGGTTTATTTCAGAAGGTAAAATAATGCACAACAGTAGCAGTCAACAGACTGAATTGTTGCTGTAGCATTTACATTAAAAATCGTTCACGTCATTACACAATTAAATAAGGCAGTAGTGGCGAGGTATTGGACACTGCAGAACAAGGGGCATTTTAGAACGTTACAGAAAACATTACAAAAAACTATCAGATAGCAATTTAGATAGCTCATTACGTTTATAAAATAAACAAGCTACAGTGGCATGGCGTTTGGAGTTGATCGCTACAAATTAAGTCCACACCAGGAATTCGTTCCATATCTGCCTTTGGAATTAGCTATATGCAAATGAAGAGGTATTTAGGACTTATATCAGAGGCATGAGACAACTGCCCATGGTACCAACAGCATTCTTCAGTGGTGCCGAAGTATTCATAGAAATTTTACTGAATTCATACGATTCACTACTAAGAAACATGCGAACTTTACGGAATTCATTTCACTAAGTATGTATTCTTTAAAACTTAACATTTGAAAAATTCGTATGTCTAATAGTGGATCATATGACTTCCGTAACATTTGTGTTAATAATACGCACCCCTGTTTCTGCTGCTATATCATTATCCAGGTGGAATATCAGTTGCGGTACCAGGCCAGGTCCGCGGGTTGTGGGAGGCCCACCAGAGGTTCGGGAAGCTGCCGTGGAGAGACCTGTTCCAACCGGCAGTCCGACTGGCCGAGGAGGGGACCTGTATAGGGAAACATCTCGCGAGAGCCATGAGAGTTAGGAAAGGCGACATCTTGGATAGAAAGAACGGCCTATGGTAAGGTTCTATTTTTCTCGGTAATTAAAGACTTGCTGATCTTGTGTAACTTTCGTATTTTTACCTCGGTGTGCCACCGTGCCGGAGTTTGTTCGATGTATCTGTACTGTGTGTTGGCTTGTGTGTTATTTAAATACAGCAGAGTAACAAGAAAATGATATTACAGGAAGTGGATATATCTATCTATCTATCTATCTATCTATATCTATCTATGTCTCTCTCTCTCTCTATATATATATATATATTTACATACATACATACAGACATACATACATACATACAGACATACATACATACAGACATACATACAGACATACAGACATATATATATAAATACATACACGAAGGGGACACAGCTGCAGACATGAAGTTAAGTATAATCCCCCAAGCAAGGTCTCAGAAAGTGTTGCTTTTTGTCCAGTCTTCAATCCCCTGCTGTATGCATGCCTTCTGCTTTGGGGGCCTGTGTGGAAACGAATTAGACAAAATTAACGAGACATTGACAATAATGAATAAAACAATAAGATCACGAAAATAATGTTTCTGTCTTGCTTTGGCTCCTAACTAGTTAACTATAACATCTATGCGTAAGCCTTAAAGTTTTGTTTTCCGATCGTCCCCTTTGCAGTGACGTATTCTGCGACGAGCACGGCACCATGCTGCGGGAAAACATGACTGTCAAAAGACCACAACTTGCCAAGACGCTCCTAGCGGTTGCCAATGGTGGTGCAGACGCCTTCTACGCAGGCGAGATTGCAAGGAATTTGGTGAAGGAAATTCAAGAAAACGGTAAGCCATCGTAAAAAAATGAAATGAAAAATATTTATCGGTGACTATTAACGCGTCTCATATATATCAGCAAATTTGGTGTCATTTCATCTTATTTCAATATTCATATTTTCATGACACTGTAGGCGGCATCATTACTGAACAAGACCTGCTGGACTATCGACCGGAAGTTACGACCTCTCTCAACACGTCACTTCCGGATGGACTAATCATGCTGACGTCACCACCACCTTCATCAGGGGCAGTCTTAAGTCTTACTCTCAACATCTTAGCTGGTGAGCTGGTTCTTAATATGAACAACACAAGCGTCGGTTTCTAAAGTCACACTTTTATATTCATCATTAATTCATATATCTGACAATATCTAGACAACTAATAGATAATCAGGCAGACAAACAGATAGATGGTATTTAATAGATAGACATACCATAGAGTAAGGTATATAGACGGACAGATAGATAGACGGATAGATTAGATAGAGGAAAGATTGATTTAAAGATATATGTAGATTTACATAGAACAGATTCCAAAATAATAAGGGAAAATCCATTTTATTCCCTTTTTTTTGACGTGAAAACAAGAAAATCAAGCTTTCTATCATATCAAAATCCAGCCTTTCTGAGTTATTATTCGCATTTTAAGTATCTTGATTTCAAACAATTTCAACTTAGTAAGGATATGTCCTCAAGAGAAGTTTCGATCATTCAGCATCCATGAGGATATATCCTTCATACCATGACTTATACCCTGAGAGACTAGAGGAGATATCCTTTTACTGTAAGACTAGAGGAGATATCCTTTTACTGTAAGACTAGAGGAGATATCCTTTTACTGTAAGACTAGAGGAGATATCCTTTTACTGTAAGACTAGAGGAGATATCCTTTCAATGGAAGACTAGAGGAGATATCCTTTTACTGGAAGACTACAGGACATATCCTTTTACTGGAAGACTAGAGGACATATCCGTTACCTGGTAGACTGCAGGATATATCCTTTCCCTGCTATGCTAGAGGATATACCCTTTCTCTGAAAGACTAGAGGATATATCCTTTTCTGGTAGGCTAGAGGATTAAAGGACATATCCTCTCCCTGCACAAGAGGATATATCCTTTTCTAAGAATACTACAAGATATATCCTTTTCCTGGAGGCTAAAGGATATATCCTTTTCCAGGTAGACTAGAGGACATATTCTTTCCCTGGAAGGCTAGAGGATATAGCCTTTTCCTGGAGGCTAGCGGACATATCCTTTTTCTGGAGGCTAGCGGACATATCCTTTTCCTGGAGGCTAGCGGACATATCCTTTTCCTGGAGGCTAGAGGATAAACCATTTTCCTGGAAGATGTTAATATGGAAGATTGATCATTTTTCACCCAAACCATTGATTTACGCTTTTATTAATAAGTAGAATACTACATTTACTAGCAACGTATGTGAGAATATAAACAAGATGTATTTATGAATAAGATCAAACAAAACGGCTCACTTGATTTCCGGGACGTCAAGACTGAATCTTTTCTAAAAAAAAAAATCGACATTAAAGTGGCAATACTTAGAATAACGTATAGATCCATTCCAAGCTACGGGCTTGATTAAAATTTCCACGCAAATATATGGGAAGGTGTGGCCTGTGTGAGTTCTGAGCCATCATGAAACACATTGTCTGGTCAGCTTTGGCCAGACAATGCAAACAAACGCAAGCTTGGATCAGCAGGAAACTAAGCAACGTTTGCCCATATCGCGGTAAAAAAACAACTGTTTTTTACGGTCATGTTCTATGGCACATTGAAGTTAATATCTAAGCGCGGGTTCAAGTTTTCCTCCAAAATTGTCCTTCAACTCGGACAATGTTCTTCCGTTGGAAACAAAACCAACGTCACTACATGAATAAAGTTAATCATCTATAAACCGATTATATGTGGCCACCATCTTCTAGTCTACGATGTGTTAAATTCTATTACGTTAAGCATTACATGTTCAATAGGGACTCCCTGTCTATAATGAAAATCAACATTGATTAAAAAATCTGAGATTTCAATCAAAATCTAGGACTATCTGTTAGGCTTATGAACCATCGTGTTCTATGCCGAGACTCTCTTTGTTTGTAAGAAGTTCGTAAGAAGACAATCCCTAAAAAGTAACAGTGCACATTGTTATTAGATTTAGAAAAAATTAGGTTAGAAGTAATCTATTTTTTGAAGTAGTGCGTCTCCTTATTCTTTCAGTTTAAAAGCTTCCGACGTGTGGTCCTGGTCTTCTTTTGTGCCACGACGTTACCTCTTGGTTCTGTGATCTGTAAAGACAATGTGTAAAGACAATTACGTAATACGACAATAAAGTTAATTACATATGCCATTTTTTAATGAATCGAGCTATTTCAAGACTTCCTTATCTTGTGGCATGACTTATACTTTTTAAAGGCCAACTCTCTCACCTATATTTTGTGCAGATGGAGATTGGATAGCTCTCAAAAGAACCTACAGCAGTCCGGTACAATAGGAACGTATGTCATAGACCGGCTCTTGAAGCAAGCCACAATATGGTGTCTGGTTATTGATAGCTGCAAAATACCTAGTTTCCAACAAGTTAATCACCTGTGGGTTCTCTTGCTCCTTTTCCAGTAGCGCCATCAGAGTCTCTGGTACTGCTGGCCCATCATCGTCCGCAGTGTTCTCCTCTCGATATTTTGGAAGGTCGGGAAGAAACCATTCTGCCCCTACCTTAGAATATGTTTTCCTTCTCTGTACACTTCCACTTGTCTCAATTGCTTGCTTAAGGAATGTCTTCCAAACGTATTCTTCTTGTTCGTTCTCTAAATAAGGGGTCCACTTTGGCAATAATTCATTTAGGACTTTTTTTCCATCAATGTTTTTGTTTTCAAAGCAGACATTGATGACATCGGGGACACCCTTTGGCCTCACTGGTTTTCCGGCCCTTGACCTTTTAAACATTCCAAAATTTAACTTGTCCCACCTCCGACCTTCTCCTTTACGGTAAAACATGTCAACAACATCCTGGTTATCTTTGTTGAGTCTAAATCTAAACTGCCCCACTTGAGAGTGACCCTTTATGTTACTGATATGGGGCCTTAGCCAATCCCTGATGTTAAACATGCCTCGCAACTTTCTGCACTCCGGCATCATATGAATGAGCTGCTCAGGCGTATGTGCCTCCTGATGCCGGAGTTTATCTGCTATCCTACTGAACATTTGATCTGTGGAAGAAAAGGATAAACTTACATTGCTGTTTGTTTTGGGATAGCAATGTCGAATTAGGATGAAAAAGTGATACAGGTATGTAATGTTCATAACGAGAAAATGGGGGAAATAGGAAATTGTATAAATGTTAGGGAGTTTAAACATGTCTAACAAAGCAAAAACAGGAAAAATAGGACCGTCTTGAAGTTAACATGTTATAATCATAGGAACTAATTTTTCATTTATCATTGTTAACATGTATTGTTAAAAACTTTGACATGGTATAACTTATGGCCGGATTATACTGGCTATAGAGTACTCAAGGAAGTATAACAAACTAACATATACAGAAAAATTCCAGGCATGGAATCCCCTGATGCTACCGATTTTATACCCTTGGGAAAAAGGCGCTTTACACGACTTTACCCACTCCAGCCAATTAAGTGTAAAAAAACGGCTATGTTATGTCTGTGGCACCAGCTGCATGTGTCCAACGTGTATTGTACTGTTGCACTCCAATAAAATCCAAATCCTGGTCACAAAGCGTATGCATTTACTCACCAATATCTTCATGCGTGTGTCCGACAATAAGGAAAGAAAGCTGCACCTGCAGCATACACAAACAAATGATATCAATTCCCTCTGGCGGTTAAAAGCGGCATCCATAACAACGACATTGCATGACAACACTAACGCAGGCACTCACTCACTCACTCACTCTCACTCACTTATTTCTCTTGTATGTAGTGCGTAGATCCGATCTAGCTTCGCTAGGCACATGACGCAATCAAATAATTCTACACTACCTACCTCGCGGAAGATCTTCATGTGGACCAGCATGTCTAGGAAGGCTAACATGAACTTGTTTTTATTTTCCCTGAAAAATAAATTCTTAATGGTTAAAACTGGCCAAGAACGGACGCTCTCAAGGTATGTTTTTGTAAGTAATGTCATGAGCAAAGTGTAAGATCGATCATTAATTGCAACTGTTAAATTTCATATTGCGCGCTTCAAGGGTTTTACTTCCTTGTAGTTTTTTTGTTTTTTTTCACAAAGTTTTCTTCTTATCCAGAGAAAAAATAGAACCATTGCAAGTACCTGTAGCAATTGTCTGCTTGGATATACAGAATAGGCGGCAAAGGCTTTTCCTGAAAATGAAAAGTGAAAGAAAAAAAATAAAATATTATGCGAATACCATGTTGAGAAGTTTATTTTATAGACCCGGTCAATTAAACATGATTATAGTTAAGCCAAATATACATTTTGTAAGAAGAAGGATAACTCACCAACGAAAGTGCTCTTAGAACTTTTAACAGAAGGTTCAAAGTCAAGTTTGAATCATGTTTGTACTCGAAAAAGTCGAGGTAAGTTGCTCGTAGTCCGTGGCCATGGCTGATGACACCAGATACATGGACTTTCATCTGGTCGGCTGAAGTTATGTCCTAGGGCAGGAAATACATTATTCAGCAAATAATCTGCAATAATGGGAATTCCTTTTTTTAACTGCTGCAAGACCTGAAAATACAGAGTGAACAAATGCCATTTATCCGGTTGACGCAAGGCTGCCCAAGGCCTACAAATGTACCCTCCATTTCTGCCCCCCCCCCCCCCCCCGGAATTTCTCACTACGTTATGAAAGCATTTTTAACGTTTTAACTACCCTCTGCACTTTCATTGGACAATACGACTTAACTTTTTTTTTTAAATCAGAAAACTGGTGTATCCTCTGAATATAGATTAGGCGTGCTTTACAATAAAGTGTAGGTACTGGTAATGTTTTGATTTCTCACCTTTGACTTGTCTCCGACGAAGTGGGGGAGGAATGTCTTGGCTTGATCCATTCCTGTACATGTATGTATACAGAGTCAACGTCGCTCATGCGATTTGTGGCTAAATGACTTGTGGCTGAAGCATATGGTACATTATATATGGGAGAGAGAGAGAGAGAGAGAGAGAAAGAGAGAGATAGAGAGCGAGAGAGAGATAGAGCGAGAGAGAGAGCACGCGCGCGCGAAAGAGAGAGAGAGGGAGAGAGAGAGAGAGAGAGAGAGAGAGAGAGAGAGAGAGAGAGAGAGAGAGAGAGAGAGAGAGAGAGAGAGAGAGAGAGAGAGAGAGAGAGAGAGAGAGATGTACTCACCATCAATGATGAGACTAAGATACTTTTCCGGGTCTTTCTTCGCCGATTCCCGCCGTTGGTAGTATGCCGCTCGCTCAATCCTAAAAAGAAAATAAGGAAAAGTGTATGGTAAACATAAATGGCAAAAGAAAAGGAAATTACTTGTATTACTTTGATATATAATTTGCATGTCATGACTATTAAAGTGCAAAAGATTACATTTGTCTCTTGTCGTGCCGTTCTCTGATCGTCTTGATCTCCTTTCTTTTAAGAGGATCCCTTGTGCTGGCAAGCTTCCTGCTCAGGCGCACACAAATTGTGCACTTTGTAAACAGACTGCACTGTAAAGTGAAAGAGAAACAAACTCATCACAGTAGTGCATGGTTACGTCAATCTTTGCTCTATATCATCCAACTTGATAGCCGTTTATTCAGGTTGTAATCATTGAACTATCACTCGAGTCTCTTACAAACCTTTTTTTCTAAAAGGATTAAAAAGCAATGTTAATGTGACGAAATACATTGCGGGTGACCATGCCAGGGTTTTGGTATCAGCTATCTGTCTATCTAGTGGATAGATAGATAGATAGATAGGTAGGTAGGTAGGTAGGTAGATAGATAGATAGATAGATAGATAGATAGATAGATAGATAGATAGATAGATAGATAGATAGATAGATAGATAGATAGATAGATAGATAGATAGATAGATAGATAGAACAGAATTAAAGCCCATCACTAATCAGTAAGAAAGCTCGTTTGACCCAATTATTGATGTAAGGAAATATCAGTACCGTTTTTATGGAGACATGGGGGTAGAATGTATTCCACATGTTGAGAAATGATTGTAGGCAGCAGTATGGTTCGAAACGGCCTTCACGTTCTTCTGCGTATTTGTTGAAGATTTCAACTTTCCGTGTGTTGTACGGAAGCCATAGTTCGTCTTTGTGTGGCATTTTGTCACCGTGACTCGCAACGTAATATCCAAACCATACAGACACTTCCACACACTTGCGAGACAAAGATCTCCCGCGCCGCAGTCCAGCCCACTCCATTCCCATCCTAAAGTTCTTCAACTCACGATAGTACGTGTTTTTATCAATTCCGAAGATCCTGCGCCACGCTTTTAAACACACCTGGACGCCGTCTACTTTGAATTCAAAACACCTTTTCTCTTTTCCGATCTGAAAGCTGGATAGCTTCTCTTTAATCCATTCGTCCCTCGAGGGTGCGCTAAAGTACACTATTCTCTTTTCTTTTATATTTGATTTTGTGTACTGTGTTGAGCATTTCTTACGACAGCAAGGGTCCAATGCAGCAACTTTCCTTAATGTTTTGGGATCTATTGCGCGTGACAACAGTTTGCTCCTCTTCCCCGAATCTGAGATAACAAGTGAAAGATCATTAAAATGCAAGACGATATAATCAAAGCTTTAGAAAAAAAACGTATTTTTTTTCGTATTTCATCATTACCATCTCGTTAGTCTCATTATCGGACGTCCTTGTGTATGTGATGATTCACCAAGAACACATGACCGACTAACCATACACATGCGGTGACAAGTGCTTTAACGTTTCTAATTTGTATGACATCTCTGTTTAATACCAACGTTAGTTCATGCTTTGCATGCAAGAAAAGTTAGTTTGCACTCTTAAGACACTCTTTAAAACCATTGCTATCATTAGTAGAACAATACTTTAAAGGATATGAATGCACATTTTACATGATAACTATGTACCTTTATCTGTTCTTTTTGTTGAAGGTCTCGGTCGAACTCGAGGTTCGGCAAAGTAGGAGCTATCCAATCTCTCAGAATCAGTTGCGCAGAGATCAGATTCTGAGAAGTCTTCGCTGGCTTCACTGTTGCTGTCAAGTGATGACTCACTTGAGGATGTGTTTTCATGTCTATGTTGTACATTCCGAGGGGACAATATGACTGGGGAATATGTTGTGTCCGGCTCATTGAACGTATACTCATCAGTGACACGCTGAATGGGGGATAGATTGTGACACGACGGTCTTTCGGCAGTCAGGGACGGGTTGTGCACAGGCGAACGGGGCAGTGGCTGGAGTGGGGACGATTCGTAGTGCACAGGCGAACGGGGCTGTGGCCGGAGTGGGGACGATTCGTAGTGCACAGGCGAACGGGGCAGTGGCTGCAGTGGGGACGATTCGTAGTGCACAGGCGAACGGGGCAGTGGCTGGAGTGGGGACGATTCGTAGTGCACAGGCGAACGGGGCAGTGGCCGGAGTGGGGACGATTCGTAGTGCACAGGCGAACGGGGCAGTGGCTGGAGTGGGGACGATTCGTAGTGCACAGGCGAACGGGGCAGTGGCCGGAGTGGGGACGATTCGTAGTGCACAGGCGAACGGGGCAGTGGCCGGAGTGGGGACGATTCGTAGTGCACAGGCGAACGGGGCAGTGGCTGGAGTGGGGACGATTCGTAGTGCACAGGCGAACGGGACTGTGGCTGGAGTGGGGACGATTCGTAGTGCATAGGCGAACGGGGCTGTGGCTGGAGTGGGGACGATTCGTAGTGCACAGGCGAAGTTTGATTGGCATTTAGATTCCACCTTGGCCACATTCGAGAAGGTGCACTACTCAAGATGTCATGCAGTAACTGAGTGGGATCTTGGTTGACACTCGTGGTTGAACTTGAAGGCTCTTCACTTCCCCCATCGTTTGGGCGAAAGGTGCGGCAGTTGCACGCACCTCCACAATCACATGGTTCCTGGTCAGCAATTATCGAATCGTTCATTGTATCTCTGTGCCGGGCGTTGTCCTGAAATTCAACAGTGTGCCAGGAGCGTTAATTCTGATTTGCATGATTAGCATGGTATTATGTAAATCGTCATTTAAGCTATCTACCTAGCAAAAGCTATTGCCATCCTACCCGCATACCGTACTTCAATACAATCCACCCAAGCCTATTCGAGTTATGCGGCTTATCTACAAACACGCGTGCGCGCGCACGCACACGCACACGCACACACACACACACACACACACACACACACACACACACACATGCACACACACACACACACATGCACACACACATGCACACACACACACACATGCACACACACACACACACACACATGCACACACACACACACACACACACACACTCACACACACACACACACACACACACACATGCACACACACACACACACACACATGAAACCACGAAGGTTCTATCTAAAACCTCCTTGTTGTAACTGAACCATATTGATGTGAACTGAAGTGGAAATGTTATCGCGTTTGTCGAAGTGGAAATGTTCCGGGACCCTTATCGTGACTCATCTGCCAATTTCGCAGTCCTTATTTCAGCCTCATTTCTCTGGGGTTATGGATGACTAACAACCAGACTACGCACGCGACGCTAATTGTATAGAGTCTATACACGATGGCCAAGAAGCTTACTTCAGTTGTTGATTGTCCCCTTCCCTGCCTTCCTGTCGGTGCTGTCCTTGTCCCTCCTAGCAGTGGGATGGTCACGTGGAGTAAACCACCGCCCTCAACCTGAGATACATGCTGTATCTGAAATCAAAACAACGGGAAAACATTCAAAACCCTTACTATGCACTCTTCTCGTAGGTAGATAAGCCCTTTAGATATACTCTCCAAGCAGAGCAAGGGCTTCGGCTGGTTCTTGACGTGTTTTTAGATTTTTAGAATACCGGCGTGGGATCGTAGTCTCCAGCCAGACCCAATAGATTGCAAAGACCGTATCCAACTGGAAGAAGGAGCTTATAGTGCAATCTTGGGTTGGCTATGAAAACTCCTTCTGCCTGTTGGATACGGTCTTTGCTAACCCGTAGGTTTGCTTGGAGACTAGTGGGATCGTGGACACCAGCCTGTCGCATGAGCGTGAATAGGGTAGTCAGCGGGGGACCCGCGCGGCCAGTAAAATTGCTACCACTAATGATAATCTAATGGTTCTCGGGGAGGAGTTACTGCCAGCTTTCTTCAATGGAAGTAAATAGGTTTGCCCCTCCCCGAGGCATCGCGACAACAGGCGCCGCGTATCTGCTTGGGATCTCGTATCCGCTATAGACACAGGGTCTCTTCTTTCGCTATCTGCTAGGAAAAAAGAGTTCTAATTAGAGTATTAGATACTAGTGCATCTAAAGTTAAAATGTAAAAGATTACGTGAGGGTTGACAATCATAGATTACCAAACTGTTTTCCGAACTTTCAGCATGATTAATCGTTTGAACCCAGTCGATGCACGGCTCGTTGTCGCGCTGCACTGCCTGTTGTCGCGCTGCCTGTTGTCGCGATGCTCGCGCTGCCTGCCAGTGTCACGATGCTCGCGCTGCCTGTTCGCTACTCACACACCGATTGTACCATTGGTCTTTCGGGGATCTCCAGCAGCGTGGTGAATGCATTTAGCGTAAAACCATATATAATAATAATATCAGGTGTATTTGCAGCCAGTGCCACAGGCAGGTACCCAATGTGTAGGGTAATGAGGCTGTTTAACGTGTTCGAGGCACCTCCTCGAGCACGGGACCCCCGTTTTACGTCCCTCCCGGAAGACGATTTCGTGTAAAGCTTCGTGAGGCTACAGCAATCCTTGGTAGGTCCCCCATCCAAGCACTGTCCGGACCGCGCGTTGCTTAACTTCCGAGATCGAGGGATCGGGTGTATCCAACGCGCCACGCGGCCGTAGCGTACATGTAACCGTTACTGAAGTGGAATATAAACTGTTCAAATTATCGAGATAACTGTTTACAATATCCATTTCGGGGACGAGCGGCCGCAAGACCATAACTGTTTACTGAAGAGGAATATAAACTGTTTACATTATCGAGATAAACTGTTTACAAATCGAAAGGGGGGACGAGCGGCCTGTTTAGGAGAAGAGGGGAGGGATTGGGAGGGCACCCAACCGCTAGAAGTGCGAATGAGGTAGGGAGTGAGGACATGGGGGGGGGGGGGGGTAAGGGCGATAGCCAATGAGGGACATCCGTCCAATTTGCGAGCCGACAGGAAACGTGGATTCTCTTCTCCGTAACTCCGAAGAGAACTAAGTTTCCTGTCTATTCACAAACTGGACAAACATGTTATTGGATAGTCGTAAGCACGTCACGAGGAAAAAAGGATAGGAGGAAGGGGGTTAATAAGGGTCGGGTGTGAGAAGGGAGGTCAAAGACCGAGGGAAAGTGACACTCTAAGGACTGCGGACTTGGGCTCCGGGATGTAACCTTCCCTTGCTTCCACACATCATAACTTGAACCAAGGAGGTTGTATGGCATCATATCCGTGTCAAAAAATTGATGTCGGAAAAAGTAACGAATAAACGTCTTCTATGGTATGAATATAGCATTTAAAACATCGTTTTGGGTACACGACAGGGTCCTTTACAATACAGAGGGACCTTCTAACTACCTTACAATTTTCGTGTCAAAATACCGACCTCAAAAACGTACCTTAGATAGGCCAGAATATGTCCTTTATGCTGTAATAGGGACGTTTTCAATATCGGAACGATAGCGTGCTTCGATTACCTTCAATATCGCATTGACCTAAATTTGTTTATTTTGAAGACGTTACGTTTTTCGTTACCATACAGTAGTTAGATATACTTATAGAATACCCTTGTGTTGTGTAGCCCCCATCGCGAAAACGTGCCATACGAAAAGGTAGTTAAAATGTCCCTCTGCATTGTAAAGGACCCTGTCATGTACCCAAAACGATGTTTTAAACGCTATGATCAAACATAAAAGACTGAATTAAAAACCCTTCTCAGTCAATGCATTTATTCAAGACTAAAGCGTCAAAACCTGTGATTTATGGGGTTGATAGGTGACAATAACATCGCTTTGATGACGGACACCTCCCTGTATGGAAATCCTGTATACGCTGAAGCTGGAACATTCGAAGTATATCGTATCCAGAGCAGCCTATCTATTTCTATGTCTGTCTCAGCTCCTTTCATGGGGAAAGCCACAGATGGCCAGTAACACTATCCAGGATAGCTATTAACGCCAAGGTTGTAAGCTAGACTAGTAGTTTACCCGTCATTTGCGTTTTAGGGGGTAGGGCGAAGCCGAATCGGGACGGATTCAGAGCAGTAGCAAATACAGTGAAGGAATTTTTTTTAAATCAGACGAGTTTTGAATGTTGCTACAACTGCATGCAGTCCTCCGCGTGCGTCTGGTTTCCTGACAATACTGTAAATGCAGAAATGTTTGCGGTTGGATTTATGTTTTGCGAACTTAAAACCACCGCGAATATTTTTGTCTAATACTGTAGAAGTATGTAATTATAGCGCTGCCGCGAACTAAAAACCACCGAGAACACTCCATTTTCGCCTTAGCGCGAAATAAAAACCACGCGAACATAAATGCATTTACAGTTTTTATATTCCGGTCCACATCACAGGTGTGGTCACGTCACAGCCGTCAGACAGACTAGGTAAGGGTCATTGACCATTTGTTGACATCATTTCATATCATCGGATGGCGTTCCTCTGTAAAAGTTTTGGCGTAATGTCTGACGTAGTTTACTTTTTAACTTCTTGCAATCGTACATGGGCATACATGTACATTTCTTCCAACTTTATATTTCTTTTAAATTCACATTTTAAAGGCATTTTTTGTGTGGATGTGTTTGGAACTGGACCATAGCATAATGCTGCGGTCACTGGAATAATTCATTTTTGAAGAGGGGAGATCTCATTTTTTTAAATTCAATATTCGGCAGCACTAGGGGTGATTATACAAAAGTTCCATAGTTTTTGTGGAAATACTTTCGGACATTGGGACAAAGGAATCAGTTCTTGACTAGGTGGTACGATTTTCTTTTCAATCGGGGTGAAATTGGGAAGGCTCCATTTCAGACTTGGCTACTTGGCAATAGTTCGCTTTGGGCAGTTTTTGGAACAGTCCATCTTACGGGGAGGTAGATGAACAAAAATGTGGTGTATTTGCTCCCAAGCAAATGTCGGCCTTTCTAGTGTATAATATTTCAGTGATCCGGGAACGCGTCCAAATGACATTGTAGTAAAATAGATTCTAAATCGTAGTTCTACTTTCTAGTATTGATTATACCAACAGGGGGGGGGGGGGGGTTAAGTGAAACATTGTACAATGATGGGAATTTTTTAAGACAGGAGAAGTACCATTTATCTTCGCACAACGTCCTGCGAGGGTTACACACCTATGTTCCGAACGCCCTATATGTTCCGCACGCCCTATGTTCCCAACGCCCTGTGTTCCGCACGCCCTATGTTCCCAACGCCCTGTGTTCCGCACGCCCTATGTTCTGAACGCCGTATGTTTCGAACGCCATACGTTCCGAATATGTTACATTGTAGTAAAATACAGGGCGCTTTTATTTGCAACGATGACTGTCAGTGACAGTGCGTGTTTCGCACGCGCAAGGCTATGTGTTACGCAGGGTAGTGCGGGTTTCGCACCAGCCTGAAGCTGGCCCTCGATTCACAGCCTTCGACTCAGCCGTCGATTGGATTTTTTTTCAACAGATTGCAGCGCTATTTGCCGTTTATCGAAATGTGGCCCGTGAACTTGAAAAAGTGATTAGGACACATTGAGACATAGAGTACCTAATGCAAGTATTAAATTGTCCGGGCCAGATTTAATGAAGGATCCTCGGGGTCTAACAGTCAAAAGCGAAAAGAAAAGGGTAAACAAAAGAGTTTCCTAATCTCTGTTTCAAGTTCACGGGCTACATTTAGATAAACAGCAAATAGCGCTGCAATCCGTCCAGCAAGCCTTTTTAAGTCCCCTTTCCTACCCGCTCTTGAAGGGTTAGACCCCCCGTGGCTCGTTTATTAAACCCGGGCCGTACATTTGGGTCGGATGTTGGTTTACTGAGAGTTAGTCGCTTAGGAAGGATATCAGACCCCTCGCCCTGTTGTTGTTCGATTCAAGAAGTATAGTGACAAACTGAACGTGATTTACCAGTCAGACACTCTGTTAAGGAACCAGAATGTCACACTAGATAAAATAAAGATTTCCTATGAAATTACTGACTTGGAATATGTACTTTTAAATTTTTGCAAAATTATACTACGTGTTCCAAAAAATTCTATAAATGCCGCCGTAAGGGGTGAATTGGGCGTATTCCCGTTGTACATTGACAGTCAAACACAGTTGATTAAATACTGGCTAAGATTGAAGAATTCACCTAATGACAGGATTGTTAAAAAAAGCATACGACACTTCAGTCGACGAAGAACATGACTGGGCTACTCATGTTCAAGATATATTATGTAGACATGGGTTCCAAAATGTTTGGCTTAACCCCGCAGTTAATGCCAATTATTTTGGAATCATATTTAAAGAACGTCTGAAAGACTCATTTCTCTCTGGCTGGAGGGAACAACTTAGATATTCCAGTAAACTACATGCATATTCTAAAATCAAAATGCACTTTGGCATGGAAACATATCTCACATCAATTCATAACAAACTGTTTGCAAATAGCATAACAAAGCTGAGAATCAGTGCACATTGCTTAGAAGTTGAAAAGGGTCGACACCACACACACCAGCCACTCAGAGATTGTGTCCCACATGTAATGTAAGTGTTGAAGATGAATTCCACTTTGTGATAAATTGTCCAACTTATAGCAAAGAGAGAGATATGCTTTTACAGACTATCACTACTAAGACAAACTTCACCCCATCTGGTACACAGAGCGATATTTTCTATGTACTGTTGTCATGTCCGACTCGTATATCCATGTACATAGGTCAATTTCTCCATAAATCATTCGAAAAGCGAGAAAGAATTACCCATACATGACTATATATTGTAACAAATACACTGGTTTCGAAAATATTTTGTACTTAGAATTTTAGGATAGATTAGCCTTGTAGAACAGATTGTTGATTTCATGCCATACATTGTACCATGTACGATTGTTGAGCAATAAAGTTCACTTCACTTCACTTCACTTCACTTCACTTCACTACAATTTGACACTTAGGTACTCTATGTCTCAGAGTGTCCTAATCTCTGTTTTAAGTTCATGGGCAACATTTAGATAAACAGCAAATAGCGCTGCAATCCGTTGAGCAAGCCTTTTTGTGTACCCGTTCGGAACATAGGGCGTTCGGAACACAGGTTGTTCGGAACATAGGTGTGCCCCCCCCCCCCCCTGCGAGACAGCGAGAGACTTGATTCTCGTACGATCCACGTGCGATTTTGTACGACTTGACACATTTTCTATCGTAGACTTAGTTTTATGATGAATGCACTTTAGACCTACAATGTTATAAGGTCGTACGATCATCGTCGTAGGCGACGGTTTTCTTTAGACACACGGTCAGGAAATATCATGGGACCCCCGCGGCGCAGAATTCCATTGATGTGCGCGTGTGACTCAAAGTGAACTCTTGCGCTCAAATTCAAAATGGCGGGGAACCGCTTGTTTTTTCGTCAAAATATGAAGCTTTTACTGACATTGCAACAACTGTTGCCCTGCAGATGAGACGTTGAGAACGGTGCTCAACAAAGAAAGAGATTGAGGCTGGTACAGAGACGGACGGGATTTAACCCGAGTTCGTGGCCACCGCCGGGGATGTCCCGGGGATCGAGGAATAGGGGCATACTAGAGAAGTAGCCACTGGTAGCAGGGCGGCGCGCCGGAATAACCGGTTTCGGATGAGAAAAATATGTTTCCATTGCTGACTGCATGCATATTTACAAAGAAAACGATAGAAACTTTCCTTCCCGGACAGGAAACAGCACGCTGTATGCTTATTAGCATATCACCCACTTCCGTCGCCGGCGACGATTCTTCTTTAGACGAGAAAAACGCAGCCACAGGCCCCCCCGCTGAACGTCGTGCGACTGGGTCCGAGGTGGTCGCACGACATTTCGAGGATTTACCGTTTATTGCCGTCGTACGATTGTTTTGATCGTCTTTAGACGGCCAAAAAATAACGTCGCCGGCGACGTCGCCCACGACGATGATCGCACGACTCTAAAATGTCGTAGGTGTAAAGAGGCCCTTAGTTTTATGATGAATGCAAACAAGGAGCGAGTTATCATATCCTATGAGACTGTATCCGACATAAATGACAAGTTTTGTACGGTGTTTACCGGGATTAACTAGCATTTAGGAAGGGTGAAATTCGACATGACCTGCACCGTTTCAACTATAAACAGTCTATAAACAGATAACTATCGGCTTATCAGCTCGTTAAATGAGCTTACCGGGTCTGTGTGCATCATATCTACCCCAGGCCACCGCTGAGAGGTAATCCCAAACCGGATGTGCGGGGGAAAGACTTCAAAGAGCGTATCATTGTCCAAAACTGCCAAAGGTTTATTTTTTCTGGTCCAAACTGTCTTGTCAAAAAGAGTAGGTTAATGGGTTTGTTCCTGCTACAATCTAGCCTGAATGCAAGATTGTTTCCAGGGTCTACGCGGGGGCCAGCCATTCGGCTCCAGGGTCAACATGTCCCCGAGGAAATCTTACCCGTGTACTCTAAACGCAAGTGAGAGTGAGGTCCAATCATATGGCTGTTAGCAGGTCACCGAACGCCACCGACAATAAGCCAATGACGGCCGAGTTGTGAACACCCCTGGTCTTATGTTAATGTCATCAAATCAAACCAAGCGCATTTGAGTGGATGTTTCCACTTTGTTTAGTCTGATCTAGATCTATCAGTTTGTATAAAAGTTAACTTTCATGACCAAAACGCGAATGGACTGAAGAGAAGAAGTTTTACGCCTTCAGATTTTGCGCTGCGCTGGTGCTAATGAAGCGGTCGCTACGGGAGGGAACAGATCCCAACGAAGGTGAAATTTATCGAGTCGACCCAACACTTCCCACCCGAAAGCTAGCTCTCCAAAACGAGCCGCGTATTCTCCAAGCAGAGGATGGGTTTTCGGCTGTTTTTTTACGTGTCTTACACTACTCGATAACCAGTTGGATTCTACATTTTTACATTAGTATACGTTATCGTATTTCAACGGTTCCTTTGATATGGAAATATAGCCGCGGGCCAGCGAGACTCATCATTTGAAAGCGATGCTGACATAATGTATGACATAATGTCGAACATGATTTAAGTCGCATATGAAATAGAACACGATTACAGTACATGTACATAAGTAAAAAGGCATATCTGTAGAGAAGGAAAGATAACCTGACGTTTTCTTTTCCATCTGAATGTAACACGATTCGTTTTTGTTATTTAATTAGTTGACCCCCTTGGAAATCAACTTCAAATAAGTTGAATGGGGCTACCCACTTGTCTGAAGATGAATAAATAAATAAATAAATAAATCTTACACATAACGTTACCTGTATCAAGATCGCAAAAGTTAAGAAAAATTACATATCCACAACGTCAACACTAACCTTCTTGCCACTTTTGAACAACTGGAATGCTGCCTTGGGTATTCCTGTTGAATCCGATATCCGTTCATGGATATTTTCGACAGTTGAGTCCTTTTGCGTCATCGTTAGATGAAGCACTGGTCCAGCAGGCGGAATAACGGTAAACAAGAGCGTTCCTTGATGCTGAACTTCTTGCACGTAGTACCAGGGTGAACTTGGCAGAAATAGGAGAGAGATCGTTGCCAGACTGCCAGATATGAGACGCCATGTAAAATTCAGGAGCTCCCACAACATGTCCGTTAGCTTAAGGATTGTCCGTAGTAGAGCAACAAGTTCATAAAAATCGACGAGAAACTCATCTCCGAGAAGGTAAAATCCCCAGCCTGGCGGTCCAGGTGGAAGGTCTGGCGGACCGTCATGATACCCACCGCCTCCTGCATTGTAGAACGACACGGAAACAGACCCTACTGGACTGAATAACGTATCGTTTACTTGCCTTCCCAGCCGAGTGATCGGTGTACCTTCTTTTACTTCAGTGAGTCGTACAGTCGAACAATGCGCGAAGAAACATAACAGAAGAAAATACGTGGCAGCCATCCCGGCTTTTCTACGCAATGACAAATGTGACCAGGATCTTGTCCATTTCAGCGCGATGGGACTGATTAGTGCGCGATTGGACACTGGTGGGAATGCAGTGTTCCCCGTCTTCAGGCGCCCCTTGGGAGTGGGGCAGACTGAACCGACGGAATAATGGTGTTAACAGATGTCGCATGAGAAAGTAGCCTGCATGCCAGACCCCAAAACTTCAAAATATATATCGTGTTGGGCACGATTTTTGAGGTGCTTTTTTTAGAGTTGGGGGGTCTGGCATCCAGGTTAATGAGAAATTGGACTTGTTGCATTATCTCTTACAGTGTACACCGGACGGCTAAAAAAAAAAAAAACATTGCAGGTGGTTCTATAAAGTAAATACATGTAATGAATTAGTCGCTGGCCAATGGTCATTTTCCGTCAAATGAACCGGTTACACACGTGATTTCTCACAACAGAGACCATTGTGTGGCAAAAAAAGTAGTGAACGGACCTGAAAACACAAGCAGTGAATTTTCTACACTTTGCCATGTATTGACGCTTTGATAATCTTTTCGAAGGGTTCTGTCATCTTGCAAAACTGCGGTGGCAGTAACAAAAACAAAATAGCAATATTAGGTATAGAGTAGAGTAGAGTATAGAGTAGAGTAGAGTATAATTTTCTTGATATGAACTATTATTGTCAGGGGGCATTTGGTGAAGGATGCATTGAAATGGAACGCAAGGAATGTCACTGGAGTAATGAAGGCCTTTGATGTCAGTCATAAATCTGACATGTACTCTGCCTGAATCTTGACATGTACCCTGCCTGAATCTTGACATATCGTTGTGATTAATTAGCTGTATCTGTAGCAGCACATGGAAAACATACTGTGCAGGGAGATGGGACGGACGCATGCTGTGACCTCACCCCAAGAAGGGTCATTTCTACAGGCGACAGCTTGAGAGGACACTTCTAGTCCGACCTTTTGGAGAAAACCGTCGCTTGGTTTTTGTTCTTCTTTCGCTGACTTTCAAACAGCAATGGCGCCAGTAGACTACCGGCATAACCGGTGGTGGTTCGAAGTAGAAAACAAGGAGGTTTACGTGGACGTTGAAGGGGAGCACATTAGAGGAGAGATCCTACACATGCGGGGGAATTCCAAGCAAAATGTCTTGCAGGTAAGTTAGACTTTTCACTTACATTTCTTTATAATCAAATCGTGCACTTTTTACGGCATTTTTCATACTATTGGTAGCCTGGATACCAGACCTTTCGCGCGATGCGATGATAAGCCTTTTTGGCCGGGGAAGACCTGGTAGTAGGGATAGAGTTGGCACCCGGGCGCTTGGCAGCCGAACCCTGATATCTATCGCGCTAGCGCGAGAGATAATTAGTGGGCCGTGTGCTATCTGTGGCGGCGGCGCGAGTTGCTTCCCCGGCCGAAGGATTAGCGCCAGGAGCGCGGTGGTCTGGCACCCAGGCTATACTATTGGCGGTTCTGTTAGACTCCCGCAATGACCCAGGCTACGTTAGTTTGGCTTCGGTCGGGAAAACGGCTTCGTTTCTCGGCTCCAGGGCCAACATGCCCCCAAGGAAAATTATCACACCACAGCCCCTCAGTACCCTTGAATCCAAAGCATATGTACCGACCCGCGATCCGAGTTACCCGGGTCTGCCCTTCGCCTCCCCCGAAGATCTACCCCGCCCCACTTTCCGCCATCCACCCGATCTCCGTACTAGAGCGGAGCTTGTTTGGCTAGCGGGAAGTGGGGCGGGGTACGTTGTCGGGCCAGCGGGAGGGTAGATACGGGGAAGATTCGGGCGTGGGACGGTGTAGGTCCGGAGAAGCTCGGTACAATTGCTCTGGATTCCAAGCTACCCCTCAGCTATACACTGATCAAGGCACGCTGGTTGACTCTGGGTCTGGCGTGTTGTCGGTCTGGCATCCACAGATTCCAGGCTATGGATGTTCTTTATCATATTTTCTACTCTACTCTACTCTACTCTACTCTACTCTACTCTACTCTACTCTACTCTACTCTACTCTACTCTACTCTACTCTACTCTACTCTACTCTACTCTACTTTACTTTTCCCTTTTTATGACATGAAACGGAAGTGACATTCCCACTGTCTGCTATTTTCTAAAGAAAAGCGTTAAACCCATGAGGTCGTTAAACGTTTATTGCTTGAACTTGAAGTTGATATGCTGTATTTTAATTTCCTTAGCTTGAAACGAAGTTAAGCGACGGAAGCGGGCTAGAGTACTACTGCAGTACCGAGAAGTTCATCGTTGAAGCCAACTACTTCTGCAAGAACTTCCGTGGCCATTGTGACAATAACGCCGCCTTCCTAAAGAAGTGGAACGAGGTTGAAAAGGATGATCCGTTTTGGGTACAACAACAGGACACCCCAAAGAGAGTTGGACCCATGGGTGAGTGGCCTAGTTTTGATAACCTGGAATCTAACCCTACCAGCTATTGTTTGTTTGTTTGTTTATTTTTAGTGCCTCATTTCGTAGTCACTGCCGCACTTAGAGAATCGCTATTAGCTCGTAGGGATGGATTCCTAGCCTAGGTGCCCATACTACAGTATATATTTGTATACCGAGGTTCACGTACTGGTTTACTGATCTGTTATAACCTGATAATCGAATATTTGTTTTGCTTCCATTTCAGGCGTTGATATAGAAATGGTGAATAAATTACTGTCGTTTGGGAAAACAATAAGGTTATCACAGATCACTATAAACAGCAGATGTTTGATACTTGATTTTAGACCCACCGTTTTAAAACCTCTCCTAAAACACATGATAGAAAGATTCTTTTACCCCAAGTGTATGCATGATGATACCGTAAGTATGGACATCTATTGCATGTACATAAAGAATGTAGAATGTTTGTGAAAGAAACAGTAAACTAAAAAAAAAAACATTAACGATGTTAAGTTCAACGTCTGCTTGGAGATTAAGCTGTTTGTATTAGTTTGTTGTTTGAATACTGAATAACATCAGTGATGGTTCACTTATCTAGTTCAAACCTCTCGCTCGAACTACCTCCGAAAACTTTCACAAGAAGTACCCTTAGACCGTAGTTGCGATAAAAGCACCGCTAATCATCAGGAAGATGCATGACTTCAGGCTTTCCTCATTCATTGTATGCGCGTGATGGCTTCTAGAAATAGGTGGAAATATGGGTAGCCAATACTGCCAAAAAATCTATCTGTATCTTCAAGGACTTTGGACAAAGTAGAAACCGACACACAGCTGACCGCTTTCTTGGGTGTTTCTGATTAGCCGACTGCCCATGCAGTGCGATGCTCTTCGAGAGTTGTGTAGATAAAACTGGTATCGGGAACAGTTCTCTACTGGATGGAAAATTATCTTCATTTTAAATTTATGATGACCTATGAAATTGTCTCAGTTCATACCTGTAATTCCATTCCACTTGGACTCGAAAAGATATGAAGTGTGTTTTGAAAGAGGAATTCTCGGGGGGGGGGGGGGCTGTCAGTCAGGTCAGAACAGGTCATCACTTTTTTTAAAATTAATGTCAGGCCAGTGTTTTATCGGGTCCGACTGAATTGTGTACACCGGTACCATAGGGGGCATTCCAGTGTTGTTACAACCGTTGAGGAGGCTCTACTTCTAATCATACAGAATTATCAAACCTCGGGTGGCTTGTTTAACACATTTTATATAGTACTTTTCCCTATATAGTTGAAATATATTTGCAAATAGTTTGCCCGGTAACCGTACCATTGGTAGCTTCCGATATCTGTACGGAGCTGTGTAGCCCACCCGCTCAGTCCATGATCACCCGAGCCTACCGGGAAAATACTGTAAATGCATTTACCATCGCGTGTTTTTTATTTCGCGCTAAGGCGAAAATTGAGTGTTTGCTGTGATTTTAAGTTAGCGGCAGCGCTGTAGTCACATACTGCTACAGCATTAGAAAAAAAAAAATTGCGGTGGTTTTAAGTTCGCGGTGAAACGGTCGTCGAGAAAACCGCGACATCAAACAACAGCGAACATTTCTGCATTTACAGTATTCATCGGCGTGGTTTCAATTAAGCAGTCGGCCGTCAGTGGGGAGGGACCGGTTAATGGTCATACGCACAAAGCCCAGTTTGCATGCGTTTTTTCTTGTTATTATTTTTGAGAATTTTTTCCTGGTGAAATCTTTGATCAATTTTGGCCAATTTTCAGGCAGGGAGACCAGACATGTGTTAACCAGTGTAGCTTTTCAAATCCAGAAAGAAATTCTGACCTTTGACATTTGTTGTGGTATAGAATTACATGTTTTGGGAATGGGTTTTCCCCTACTAGTCGAGTGTTTCCCAGCTGTAGTGGCCAAGATCAGTGTTTGTTTACGTTCAAACAGGTCTAGTGCGTCAGAACGCAAGAGTCGAACCCCGGCTTTTTCCAAAAAACGGCATCTAGACATGTTTAGCTGTCCAGTGAGTAGAAAATTTTGGACATTGAAATACTGTTAAGTGTTCTTTGAAGCCAGTTTTTGTTCCTTATTTTGTACATAATGCTATGGACGTTTGTTAAGGTACTCCCTCCCCAAGTGTGACAGCGGATGGTTAAAGATTCACCCTTCACGAACTGACAAATGTGAAAACACGTGCCTTAAATACCCCGAAGTTACAAGGGCTACATGAAAATTAGAACAAAGTTTTATGAATTCCCTTCCAAAAAATTGAAAGGATGTATCTGGTTTGTAATGCATGGAAGGCTGAAATAAGGCTTACACTCCCCTTCCCGTCCCTCCTCCTCAAACTCTTCTAGTTTCCAGTTTTTAATTATGTTACACGATTGAAATGAATATTGCATGGTGCGCTAATTCATTATCATATTGGTTACTTAATGTGCTAGTTCACTCCAAAACAGGCCCCGAACACAGTGCTGACTGACTTCCAACCACAAAATTGACCCGTTACACCACGGCGTTAAACCTTATTATCTTCGCCGAGTACTATAGTACTCGGGGAAGATTATGTTTTTGGTTGAGGCAGCTGTTGGGTGGGTCTGTAGATATGTCAATAGCATAACTCAAGAAACCTTTGATGAATCTTTATGATTTATGGTAGGTGTGTAGTGGTTGTACAAAAGAAGGTCATGTTCGAAAATGGTTCACCTTGCGTTTTCAACAGTACTGCAGCGGACTTTTAACTTTTGTGTGTTTGTTTGTATGTAGGCAAAAAAAGTGACGGAAACATTGATAGGTCTTCATGACTTTTTGTAGGTGTGTAGATGTGGTGGAAACGGAGGTCAATTCCATCTGTACTGCAGCGGGCTTTGTGTGGATGTGTATTTGTATGTGGACAACATAACTCGAGAAACTGTCGATGGTTCTGTATCATATAGTGTATGATATTTAGTGGATGAGTAGGGTTTACTGAAAGGAAGGTCAAGTTCGATAATGAGCCTTCTAGCGGGTACCTAAGGTACTGCAGCGAAGCTTCAAAATTTTGGAGCGTATTTTCTGCAGGTGCTATGGTCATGATTTTTATGTGGTAGATAGTTCATGCCACAGGAAGTAGGTTGTGTAAGTTTGGGCTCCCTAGTCCCTAGCGTCTTGTTGGAACTGCAGTGTTTTTTTTACCTTCGGACATGAATAACTTGAGAAGGGGTTGGTAGATCGTCGTGAAGTTTGGTATGTAGAGAGCTCAGATGGTGCTTTACACCATCAATGACTTTTTATGCAAATGAGGAGCTAATCTGCATAATTACTAAGGATAGTAAGCGTAATCGGTCGTTTTAATTTTACGTAGAGCGTTGCCGACCACTCCATAACTTAGCGTAGAGCGAAGGGGGGGGGGGGGTTATTAATTTAGCGTAGAGCGTAGGGAGGCTTTCCGAATTTAGCGTCTTACGTAGCCGGCCCTCCGAATTTAGCGTAGAGCGTTGTCGGGACGCCCCAATGCAGGCCCTCTTATGCTAGGGTCACATTTCCTAACCGGGGCCCGGCCGGGCTGTTTGCGGAAACTAAAAATCAAAATACACTCAAAACTGCCTAGGCGACCACCATTTCAACGCGACCACCTGGCCATGGCGACCCCTTTTTCTCGGTCACGAAAATTTTCCCCATAGGCACAAGCTTAAGCTGCCTGCCCAAGGCGACCACCCGTCCAACGCGACCGCGACCGCCACGAATTGGGACCGCACAGAGCACAATCCCTGCTCATGGCGACCACATATTTCCGGCGAATGGTGACATCGAATTTTGCTGTCGGATTTCGCGGAAATGTTTTTAAGACCTTGACGGACAAACATATATCAAAAGCATTGATTCCTCCATGAAGTGTTTTAATGAAACGTTCCCACTATTAACATTGTAAATACATTGTAGGTTTGTGAGATTCATGGAAATAACAAGAAAATAAGAATATTGATTTTCATCAATAACTACAGTATTCGTAAATGTTCATACACAAAAGCATCGTGTTTTAGAAAGGTCAGCGGTACGCCAAATCCGGGCCGCGCAAACTTGGTCAAAGATGGCGTCGGGGCCAGTGAACAACATTTCTCGCCCGATGTTTTTCCCGCCGCGAAGTCATTTTGGCGGAATTTAGTAAGACACAGACACATTTTTGTTGAAAATACACAAATAGATAGTTATTTCTGTGAAATCTGACTTTTTTACGCCATCCACTACGTATTCGTTTTGAAAATTTAGTCTAAACCGAACTGAGTTTGCGGTAAACTACTAGTATAAGATTACGATAGGCACAACAACATCACAAACATTTGTCTTTACAATGTTTATAGGGATAGGGGGAACGTTTTATTAAAACACTTAATGGAGGAATCGATGCTATAACATTGCTATTCCATATAAATTTGTCCATATTTTTGTCCTTCAAAGTCTTGAAAACATGTCCTTGAAATCCGACAGCAAAATGATCCGATGTCACCACACGCTTGAAAATTTGGCGGCCGCCATGGGCAGGGATTGAGCTCTGTCCGGTTCCAATTCGTGGCGGTCGCGGTCCCGTTGGACAGGTGGTCGCCTTGTGCAGGCAGCTTAATGCTTGTGCCTATGGGGAAAATTTTCGGGACCGAGAAAAAGCGGTCGCCATGGCCAGGTATTCGCGTTGAAAAGGTGGTCGCCTACGAAGGTTTGACTGTACAAAGGATTGTGAATACTAAGATATCGATGTTGTTGTGCCCATCGTCATCTTATAGTTTACCGCAAGCTTGGTTCGGTTTGAACTCAGTTTTCAAAACGATCACGTAGTGCATGGCGTCAAAAAGTCAGATTTCACAGAAATTACTATCTATTTCTTGTATTTTCAACAAAAATGTGTCTCTGTCTTACTAAATTCCGTCGGAAAATGACTCCGCGGTGGAGGGCAAAACGTTGGCCGTGACATGGTGTTTCTTGGTCCGCGACGCCATCTTGTTTCAGCGCAGCATAACGCTGACTTTTCTAAAACACGACGCTTCTGTGTATGAATATGTAGAATACTCTCCTTATTGATAAAAATTAATATTCTTATATTCTTGTTATTTCCATGACTCTCACAAACCTTTATTGGGTGCTGCTTGCTTGTAATCGCCGACGCTGTGCGTTCTGCTCCATTGTTACCTTTCTATGCGGTCGCGTGCTCGGCGACGGTATCACAACTTTCCGTTTTCATCATGCATCCTTCAGTTGTCAGATCGAAAACTTTTTGCCGCTTTAATCCAGCGGTCGGCTCCAAAAAGAAGGCTGGGATTTTCTAGGGATTTGTCTCAGGCCTTAAAACCTAGATTTTATACGCACGCGTTTGTGTGTGCGTACTCTTACTTTAACGTAACGTGTGAATGCGGGAGGGCGCTGCAAGGTCATCGAGGCAGACATTGTTTTTAGTCAAAATTACGACGAACATTTGTTCACGATGTAACGGTATACAAATATTACAACGATAACAGAAAATGTAATTTCTGTAGGATCTTTCTGTCAATGAGAATTGAACCTGGTGGGGGTCAGGCTGTCTAAAATCACATAATTTTCCATCCATCTACGTGGTACACGGTATTTGAACACCTCGAGCTGGAAACATGTTATGATTGGAATCCTCTTCATGGCGACCACCTGTCCATCGCGACCGTTTTTGCTCGGTCCCCCGGTGGTCGCTTTGGACAGGTTTGACTGTATCTCAAAAACCATTCAGATTTCTGAGCTAAAATTGGGTACAAGTTTCCTGCTTGACTTGTTCTATTGATTGAATGAAAAAAGTCAAGTTCAAGTTCGAACACAGTTTTCGGCCTGGGGATTTCTATAGTAAAGGACCACAAAGTGACCGACATCGAAGTGGATAAAATCATAGTTGGGTACCCTACAAAACCACGACAAACGAATATGTTGAAGTCGAGGGTACGATCTACAAAATAACTGAAAACAACAAAAAAAGTTATGTTTTTTTAACGATTTGACGCCCACTTTGATATGGGGTCATGCGGGATCATTCGGAACTGCAGCCGATTCACCTAGACAGGCAAAAGGTCACGCGCATTTATACGCCGAATAGGAAAACTTCATAATCTCATTCGTACGATCTAAAAACCCACTTATCATACTACCATACAGTAAAGTTCGTGCCTCGCTGGCATTCACGTCAACGTTTTTATACACGGTTCAGGGTTTAGGGCGCACTATTTTCTTACCGCTACGTCACAGACTCTTGGGGTCGCGGCCAAACTACTGTGTGCTGCTACCTTATCTATGCCCTTCCTGGTGTGGGGGTCCCATACGTTTGCTGAGTGCTCAAGCAGGGGCCTTACAAATGCCTTATATGCCTTCTCCTTTATGCTTGACGACCTTATATTGAGGTTGCGCTTTAGTTTAGGAGCACATGCCGACTACTACAAAGTCCGCTAGCGCAGAGTTTCGTCTCTTAAATTACTGGTGTGTAAAACTGGCTGACTTTAAAGGGAACAGGTAAGTAAAAGAAGGCATTTTAATTCTTAGTTACTATTATGATAAAATGAATACAGCTGTTATGCATTCAGCCAATACAGGGGGAACCCTGTCACAGATATATATATATACATACGAACCATGTTTTACCCATGCATCGGCTGCTTGTCAAAAACCGGGAACTGATGCCCACCGACAAGGTAATGCTAAACCGAAGTCAGTGGCATTATTGAAAACCTAGCCGCTGCAGCCATTCTTTTGATCCGTCAAGCCCTGTTTTTGACGGAGTTGTTCGAAATAGAACAGGGGCGTGGCTTTGAGATCGGTCTATTGCTAACATACCATTCAACCGAATACAACCAATTTCGCCAATATGGTATCGAGTCTTCCATGCTTGAACACTGGGAACTTATGTGTTTGTATTTATGCTCAATAGGCAAGAACGCCACTGGCAAAAGCAGGGACCCCGCCACTAGCACCACTAGCAACGGAAAGCCCGACAGATCCACCACTAGCAACGGAAAGCCCGACAGAACCACCACTAGCAACGGAAAGCCCGACAGATCCACCACTAGCAACGGAAAGCCCGACAGATCCACCACTAGCAACGGAAATCCCGACAGATCCACCACTAGCAACGGAAAGCCCGACAGATCCACCACTAGCAACGGAAAGCCCGACAGATCCACCACTAGCAACGGAAAGCCCGACAGATCCACCACTAGCAACGGAAAGCCCGACAGAACCACCACTAGCAACGGAAAGCCCGACAGATCCACCACTAGCAACGGAAAGCCCGACAGAACCACCACTAGCAACGGAAAGCCCGACAGATCCACCACTAGCAACGGAAAGCCCGACAGATCCACCACTAGCAACGGAAAGTCCGACAGAACCACCACTAGCAACGGAAAGCCCGACAGATCCACCACTAGCAACGGAAAGCCCGACAGATCCACCACTAGCAACGGAAAGCCCGACAGAACCACCACTAGCAACGGAAAGCCCGACAGATCCACCACTAGCAACGGAAAGCCCGACAGAACCACCACTAGCAACGGAAAGCCCGACAGATCCACCACTAGCAACGGAAAGCCCGACAGATCCACCACTAGTAACGGAAAGCCCGACAGATCCACCACTAGCAACGATGACGCAACCTTGGACAAAGGGGACATTTTGGTGACTCTGGAACGGTATTGGGTTGGTAAGTACACGGAAATTCGTTTTGTTCCTCTGCTGTCTTAATAATATAAACAGAATAAAGTGGTCCATTTTGAGGTCGCAGGACACAGTATTGTTGACCGACTCACCAGGAACACCGCGGCTCTTTGATCCCACCTTTTACGTTCTTCCCGTGCTCGCTGCGCGCTCTCATGGCGCTTGCCATGCTCGCTGTGCGCTCTGAAATATAGTAGCATGATAAAACCAACAAAAAAATGTTATTGGTTCGATCTGGTGTTCGACAGGAACGGTCCGGTATGCTGGACTTCGCCCGTAAGAGAAAAGAAAAAAAAAACAGCCTGCAAACGAATAGACTGTACCCCGGTCCGGAAATGCGACTGAGGCACAGCATATATATGGAAATAGTAATTATAATCATAGTCATCAGTTCACCAAACGTTTCAGTACTTCCTACTGATATAGAGTTTAAGTGTATGGTCAATTGTTTTACAGGGTCTCACAAAGTTCCAATCGACTGCTTAATGGAGCCTGCCTGGATGCGCCTTGTAAGGACGGCTGACCCCCAGCATGTTCAAACCTTAAAGAGCGCGTTCTTGAAGTCTCCCGGCACGACACAAACCGTGCTTGCCGGGAACATCGTGGGTCTGTCGGCCACCGATTTTGACAAGAACAAGATGCGCTCTTACAGGTTTGAGGTGCTGGGTGGGAACCATACAAGGCAGGCCCTGCAGGAAATCCTGGAGACCAATCCAGATGCCCTGAAGTCAACATATGTACACATGAATGTGTATTGTAATCTGACAGAAGACCTAGCAAAAAGAGTCGGTATTGATCACAACAAGGTCACCAACAACCTTAACTTGTCCAAACCGGAAACATACATGGAAAAGCTTCAGAGCTTCAGGGCCAGCCTTTATTATAAGGCTGGCTACACACGAAGACAGGACATCCAGACCAACGAGCCTCCTAAGGAGAAAGCCACGCTGGCCGCGTGGAAACGCGGCCTGGAGGTCATACTGGCGTGTGACACGGTACGTAGATGCCAACAAGAGAATTATAGATACGTCATTTGTAATTTTTGTCTGTCAAACGAAATACAATGTATTAGGAATCTTATTGTATCAATATTCGCCAGGTATCTATGATTTATGCAAGGTGCAGATCGAAGTTAAAACTAAAACTGTTATTGTTGAGGAAGATATATAACATATTAGATCTCTATTTGATATTGTGGTATGTTGGGCAAGTTTGATATACCTAATGTCAATTTTTCATCTGACAATCAACAGCGTAAGAAGCTGAACGACAATCACAGACGCTCTATTCTCCTGGCTTCCATGCCCTGCAACGTATGGCAGGGCATTCTCAGCTTCGCCGAAATGTGGGAGCAGGGGGCAATCGTAGGACAAAGGAAAGGCAGTCGGTCAGTGAAGCAGTGGCATTTCGACTTCATTGACAAGAAAGGCATGACCAACGAGGAACGGGACAAGGTCCTGCAAAAGCTGATCAATGGCGAGGCGAGCTTCGATGACGTGAGCCCAAGCAAGGTAGGTTGTATTCCGTGGTAGTTCTTAGAATAGACATGTGTTCTAATTGTCAACATTGTTAACTCGCACTATCTGTACAGTATACCCTTTATATGCATTGTTTCATGTTGCAATAAGCCATCGGGCAAGAACTTAGAAATAGATAATTTAGCATTTTCTAACTGTCCTCAATAGCGATTGATTTAGTCAAGCAGCACTTTCATAATGAGGGATCGATCGGGTTGTTTGATAACTTCAAGTAGTTCAGTTGCTGACGTTGACACATGTCCCACAAAGAAAGTTTTCTGTCAGAAAATATGGGCTATACCAATAATGTAATGCCCAATTATCTTCCACATATCTATACGTAATACAGTTTGAGGCTATATGTTTTCACCAAGGACACATTCATTTTCCATGAATTCGAATGAAGTATGATCGATATGCTTCTTACCACAGGGTAAAGAAAAAGGGGATGGCGGTCGCAGTGAAGTGGAGGCAGAACTCAAGGCGGTGAGCATCAGAATCGAAAACTGGCTTTGTAGTTGTATTCTATTCCATGTAACGTTTAGACTATGGGTATTAGCAGTTGAGATATATACTGAGCGTTGTAGCAGTCCATTTCTCCAGCATAGGTTTCGATTAGGTTTTCTTTTTCTTTTAAGTTGTGCTAAATTTAGTAAATTAGGTCCATTTACCGGTAATGCAAATGCAGACATGCAAATACAGGTTGTTTGGTGAGTAACATTTATCGTCTTTTGTTGCTTTAGAAAGTCGAGAAGCTACAAAAAGAGAAAGGAGAGGTAAGTTACTATTATATACAAACAAACTACGTGGCTGCTATCCTATTTGGATAAGAATATCTATTTATTATACAGAAGTAACGATAACCGCTTACATCGTCTGTTTTGAAGCTGTGATTAAAAACCTAATTCTTATGACATTCTACAGATCGAGAAAAAGCTGAAAGAAGTAGAAGCGGCATTGGAGGAAGAAAAGGCCAAGTGCCAAAACCTCGAAAAGAAGTTGGAGGATGCAGACGAGCATTCGAAGGGACTTCTGTTTTCTTTGTTTCAGGCAAAGGTAACTTGGCAACAACTGTTTTTCTTTACGAATAATGGTTAGCAATATTTAGGGTGAGCAGAGAGCAGTGGTGTCATAAATATATATTCTACAGTAAATCTAACTTTGACAGGATATAGATGGCTTGGTAGACAATAAACAATGACAGTAACTGGAGCATTTCCAAAACGCGGAAAGCGCCAAAATTACCTTTAATAAAGTCCATGTAGAAATATTCGGTTGAAATAACGACGGGGACTAAATTGGGATCAGGTTTATATATGTGAGAGTTCTTGGATTGTTTCCAACTCCGTAAAGGGAAAAGTCGAAAGAAAACTTTTCTTTAAATGAAACATCCCGCAACGTTCTTCTCTATTTGCGAATCCGAGAGAGTCAGGGAGTGGCAGTGGTGTGTGAAACAGAACGCCGCGGGGTTCTAATGAGATGTAGGGTTCGGCTCTACAAGTTCGAACGTCGGCTGAACTTGTAGATCACCCGAAGCTCGCCGAATTTCAAAATTGCCCGAGCTTCCTTCGTATTTTGTGCTAAGAATCTGCGCGGGGCTCGGACGACGTGATGTTGAACACTTTTTATCAAAATAAAAGCATAGGACGGAGCCATCTCTTGGACGTATTGACAAAATCGAGTTAGCTGGTAAAATTATGGGCATGGGTGGATCGAACGGGCGCAGTAAAAATGATAACACAGACAGTGATTATGTGATAAACCAACTCAAATGTCACCAAGGGGGTTTAAGCATTTAGTCCATTTTGTTTGTTTTTATATTCATAAATCTCTTCACTCGTAGACCAGTAGAAAGACTTCTAGAATCCGTACAATCAAGTAAAGGAAGGTTAGTAAGCTGTATGCCATAAAGCCGGTTGGTATCTAGTGTCGGTAAGTAGCGTCAAATTGCTGTATGCGTGTTTTACAATCAACGAACAACAGAAATCGAAAAACTAACTCGAGCTCGATGTGTCGGTACAGGAAAGTCGCGAGAAAGAGGGCTCATCTGAGAATCCCGACAGTGCCGCTAGCGTGAGCTTGGACCCACGATTGGACGAAGATGATGATGATACTATAGCGGAAGTAAGTATCATTACTGCCACTTTAGTGTACAGTAAACACAGAATAACACAGATTGGAATGTCATTACCATATATATGTATTAAAATTCGTTTGGTATCTAGTCTTGATAAGTAGCATCAAATTGCTGTATGCGTGTTTTACAATTAACGAACAAAAGAAATTGAAAAACTAACTCGAGCTCGATGTGTCGGTACAGGAAAGTCGCGAGAAAGAGGGCTCATCTGAGAATCCCGACAGTGCCGCTAGCGTGAGCTTGGACCCACGATTGGACGAAGATGATGATGATACTATAGCGGAAGTAAGTATCATTACTGCCACTTTAGTGTACAGTAAACACAGAATAACACAGATTGGAATGTCATTACCATATATATGTATTAAAATTCGTTTGGTATCTAGTCTTGATAAGTAGCATCAAATTGCTGTATGCGTGTTTTACAATTAACGAACAAAAGAAATTGAAAAACTAACTCGAGCTCGATGTGTCGGTACAGGAAAGTCGCGAGAAAGAGGGCTCATCTGAGAATCCCGACAGTGCCGCTAGCGTGAGCTTGGACCCACGATTGGACGAAGATGATGATGATACTATAGCGGAAGTAAGTATCATTACTGCCTCTTTAGTGTACAGTAAACACAAAATAACACTGATTGGAATGTCATTACCATATATATGTATTAAAATTCAGATAGGCGTGATGTAAAAAGAGTGCTACATTCATTGTCCGTTGATATGGTCTTATCAGGCAAAAGAAAAAACGTTTCGTATACTGACGTAAAATATATATTTCGATATTTCTTGAAGCGTCGCCCTAAATAAAAGATTGCTACTCGTTTTGTTTTGTTACATCTGAATGGATTATCATTAATTCCATTGTCACACAGGTATAACCTGATAATCAATTTTTTTCAGCTAAGTAAACAATGCAAATAAGTTGTTAATTTGTGCATCTCTCTTTTAGAAATCCGATAGAGAATCGGACAAGGACCGGCACGAGCCAGCATCATCGAAAAGAACTAGGTGAGGTCTTCTTTATCACGTTATGAAATTGGTGATAGTCATGCAAATTAATGTAACCAAGATAGCGCCATGGGCGACTAACGGGACCCAGTGAAAAACGTCTTCGTCTTTGTAAAAATCAGATTGTGGTAAATGTACAAATACATTAATACAAACGGTTTACAAGAGTGCTAAGGCCAGCCAAAGAATACAAGAGAAGATGTTTGGTTTTTCATGCAGCGTGATATGTTATGTTTACTTGGTAACTTGCCAATCGATCATGGAGTGCCTGAGTGCGCGCGAAGCTTCATCTTTCCACTAAACATTGGCGGTGAGGATGGAGCCATGCACCAGATCAATATATTTTTCATTGTTGAATAATGAATAAGAATACAAAATAACACTTATCTTATTTCAGGAAAAAACGACATTGCGGTGTTGGCAATGGTGATGATTCGCAGGTATGTGTTGTAGAAAAATCAGACGAACTTCATAAGCTATTATGTGATAGCTCATAAACTCTAAGTCTATTGGCTTTTATTCCGTTCGTTATAACGTGAATTGTGACGATAGACTGAATTCATTCCATCAATTTTTTTTTTTGCAGGCGCCTCGTCCAAAGTCTCGAAGGACTACTTCCAACGAGGTAGGTCCAATTTCTCGTAGGTCCAATGTCTTGTCATGGACGATCTTATTTAAGTAGTCTGATTAAAATAAATTGCCACTTGAAGTACCCGACACTTAATCGTCTATATATAGTTGACGTATAGCATCCAGCGACTCCCGAACTTCTACAAATAATAGTTTGGTCTCAGTACCTACATACCTGATATCAATTCATTTAGAGGTTTGGCACGTATCAAACGGGGAGGGGGTTTATGCAAGGGAGACAGAAAACGACAAACTTCTTAAGGACCACAGCGTGGGGTACGATAAAAGATGAGGTAATGAACACAAATGCACTGAAGCACAGAAATACAGAGAGACACCCCAAACCAATACTGCCGACTTTCATGGCGAAAATAATATCGGCTTCTACAACGTTGAAGTGTTTCATAGGGAAAGGCATTAACATCATTCTAAACGTCAACTATTTGGGGACGCAACGGGGAATAGTTCACAGTACTAAGATCATAAGTGTGTCTGTGACTGAAATGTCAAAATGATCTTTCAATCAGATAACTCATTCACTTGAAAGTTCATCTGTGTTTGTAGAAGTCATTCTGAATGGAGTTAAAACTGCAAACGCCAACACAAAAATTGGATTTACCCAAATTTTCGACTGATCAGCTCCAGTCTTTGTCAAGGAGTGAGCAATCCACTGCTTCTGTGACGTCACGTTATAAATTTGGGTAAGTCCAATTTTTGTGTTGGCGTTTACAATTTAAACTCCATTCAGATAACTCATTGGCTGCTTGACACCGTCCCACTCTATCTGCGCTAATAACCCTAAAACTGAGTATACATTTATACAACAGGCACGCTTAGGGGATCGCACACTCTCTCTATGCATATACGCAACGCTCATTCACCTAGTAGTATTACGACCCTCTGTTCTCGTCCATTGAGCACGAAAAAACACAGCTAATCGTGTAGAGGACGTTATCCATATATTGTATGCTGTTATTTCGAATAGGTACGAAGACTTTAGGCAGTCAGTAAAACCATTGACGTTGTTTTTTATGATCCAATTTCTCTCTAACTTACCTCTTACTGCGCCGTTCGTGGCATTTGGGTTTCCTAGTCATTTTTCTCGTTTTACGTAAATAGATCAGTACTGCCATCGTCACACGATTTGGTTCTGACGGTATTAGAAGCAGAGTAACCTAATAGTATGTTTTCCTGTACATTATCATATAAATGGGGTCAACAGATACAAATAAAAATAGTCATTCCGCTAGACGAGGGAAAAAAATAATAATGAAACCAAGTAAGGCTATGGTATTACATTATTCCTTATAGGCTCAGTTTGGAAACGTTTTTACATCCGTGGTCTATATTTCTAAGGGTTTATTAAACGGCGTAAAGAGGCTGATTCAATTCTGATGCAATAGCATTTACGACTTAAATTTGTTTCTGTTGCAAGGCGAACGACGGAGAAGGGACCAGTGGAAAGTCAAAAACATCAGACGGAAAAAGGTTAGTCTCTAATTGTTGCAATGACAATCGTTAAATTAAAATTTAAAAAGTACATACACCACATATTGCGTCACGTCGCCAGACATCTACTTAAGTATGAAGAACTAAAGGCGAAAACCATACAGATGTTTGTATTTTCACTGCATGTAAGAAAGGAAATTCAAATTTGTACTACCTAGTGATACAACATACCTGTTGGTGATTTATCTTCTTACATCATTACAGGAAGGAACAACCTGACAGTGATGACTTTGCTCAAGCTAACCAGGTACGACCATGAGGGTGATATACATAGGAGAGTTTGTAGTTTGCGCTATATAAGATATAGCGCAAGAACAATGACAATATGTTTTTGCCGTAGAAAGTTAGCTGTGACAGCCACCATATCTATGAGAGACTAAGTCAACATGCTGTTAAAATTTTCAGATGCTCAATTGAACTCACAGCCCAATTTGTAGGATCCCATACATAATGTCTCTTTAATTTTGAATAAAGCTTTTTAAAAAACATTGGCAAAATTTTGTTACATCTGTCGTTTTACTAACCAAAAACATTGTGGGCATGTAGCACTACTGTCCTGAATGTAACGTTTTTTTTCTCGCATTACCTTTCTTAAGGTAAGGAGTCATTTTACTTCAGAATAATGAAAATCAATCAATGCTTAATTTTCGTGTTTTCCCATTTTTCAGAACACGCGTGCAAAGTCCCGAAGAACAGAGGCCAGCAAGGTTGGTTATAAATCATGTCTCGTCAGTTAAGCCTTGCAATCTTTCTCGTTACACGTTTTAAAGTACAAAGTGAGTCTCTGTATACCGCACCGCTGTGACAACAGGCTAAATGAAAAGTTCTTTCTTCCCACAATATAGACAAACTACAAGGTGGGCCAGATGGTAGTAGTAAAAGGAAAGACAGAGGACGGCGACCCTGTGCCCTGGTTTGCCCGTATCGTCGCAACCACTCCGCTAAAGCTGCGATATTACGACATCACTAGGGACAATAAGTACGTGCTTGAAACAGATGACCATGGCCGACCAATTGATGCAGTAGTTTCCCTCAAACGGATAGTGGCTACGGCAACCTTCAACGCAGACATGACACTGCCAGATGAGGAACTTGTCCGCATTATGAAACTCTTCCTCGTGTAGTTTTAATTTGAGATTTAGATAGTGAAATTCGTTAGCGACGAGGCGTTGGCACCCACTGTTTCTGTTTTGTACGTCAAACGTCCATTCTTTTTTCATTATCTTAGCACTTTGTTATAATCAAATTCCCCCCAAGGGAATTTACTTTTTATTTTATTTTATTTTATGTTGCTTGATTAGAAATAGAGAGCGTAGCACTCATACTTTCTTTTGAACTAAGGCTAAGATAAGAACGCTTTTTGTGTACTGTTTTGTCACTCACAGCATGACTTGGAAACTTTTTTTGTCAATCACATATCAATGACCCCTAAAAATTTAAAAGAAACAGTCGGTCCGGATGAACTCCTTTTGGTTATGACGACATTCCTTCGTCCTGGTATATGTACATTATGTTGCTCAGATGAAAACAGTCGTTGCAAGAGGCAATTGTTTCCTTTTATGGTTGCAAATAAAGATAACATCTATGGCTAAGGATATTGATATACTGATTTATGCATTACAAGTTATAGTATGTCGACTCTAATACATTCCTTATTACCCAAGACTTCTGTCTGGCTTGTTATTAAATCATGTGACTCGCGTTCTTTTCCGACACAAGGCCGCGCTATCAGTGAGGTTTTTGGCCTCGCTGTCGGGAACGTCGTTTTCGGCCTAGCTATCGGCTATGAGGCTTTTAACCGCGCTCGCTTTTGAGGCTTTTAGCCGCGCTAGGGAAAGAGGCTTTTAACCGCGCTCTAGATTGAGTTGCTTGCATCAACATCTTAAACGTTTATATATTTCATGTATCAATAGTCATAGGAGTACCTGTTATAAAAATAACTGTATTGATGACCTGGGTGCAGCGGAATTTGTTGTAAGTTAACTGCAATAGATAGGTCCAAACATTCCATGTGTGTGTGTGTGTGGTGTGTGTGTTCGTGCGTATGTGTGTGTGTGTGTTTGCGCGCGCGCGCGCGTGTGTGTGTGTGTGTGTGTGTGTGTGTGTGTGATAGGCTGATATATCCTCTAGTCTTCCAGGAAAAGGATATATCCTTCAGTCTACCAGCGAAAGGATATATCCTCCAGCTTACCAGGAAAAGGATATACCCTGTAGTCTACCAGGAAAAGGATATATCCTGTAGTCTTCCAAGAAAAGGATATCTCATCTTGTCTTCTAGGAAAAGGATATATCCTCTAGTGCAGGGAGAGGATATCCTCCAGTCTACCAGGAAAGGATATATCCTCCAGTCTACTAGGAAAAGGATATCTCCTTTAGTCTTCCAGTAAAAGGATATATCCTCTAGTCTTCCAGTAAAAGGATATCTCCTCTAGTCTTCCAGTAAAAGGATATATCCTGTAGTCTTCCAGTAAAAGGATATCTCCTCTAGTCTTACAGTAAAAGGATATCTCCTCTAGTCTTCCATTGAAAGGATATCTCCTCTAGTCTTACAGTAAAAGGATATCTCCTCTAGTCTTCCAGTAAAAGGATATATCCTGTAGTCTTCCAGTAAAAGGATATCTCCTCTAGTCTTACAGTAAAAGGATATCTCCTCTAGTCTTACAGTAAAAGGATATCTCCTCTAGTCTTACAGTAAAAGGATATCTCCTCTAGTCTCTCAGGGTATAAGTCATGGTATGAAGGATATATCCTCAAGGATGCTGAATGATCGAAACTTCTTTTGAGGACATATCCTTACTAAGTTGAAATTGTTTGAAATCAAGATACTTAAAATGCGAATAATAACTCAGAAAGGCTGGATTTTGATATGATAGATAGCTTAATTTTCTTGTTTTTACGTCAAAAAAAAGGGAATAAAATGGATTTTCCCTTATTATTTTGGAATCTGTTATAGATACAAATTGTATAGATTATACATACAGATACTAAGTTAGATAGATACTATCATATAGATGAAAAGACACGATATAATCATGATAGATAGATAGACGGATACATGTAGACTCCGATTTAACCAACAACCTCTGGTCAACCTATGATATGGTACTTATGTACAACATATGATACATAGGTTACGGACTGAATCCCTCGGCCAGGGACAGTGTCTACAACGAGGTTCTGACGTACCATAGAATGTTGGAGGCATACAAGTTCAGCTTTGGTCAAGGACTGGCGTTGGGAGATCCCAACTTCGTAAACGTTGAAGAGGTAAGAACTGCGTGTAGAAGAAATACATATTTTGGACACACCTATTGGCACATGGTTTTAGCTACAATGTATGCATCAAAGGTATTTAACATGTTAACCTGAGTCGCAATGACGAACCTGGATGAAATCTATGTCTACCCTGCCATACCCCCATCGACCAGAGAGTCTAGGGACTAAGTAGGTAGGTATGAGGTAAAAGGGGTTATTCTATAAAAGACTACAATTTTATGAATACAAAATCAATCGAAACCCAAATCAAAGTATCTATTTGCGAAGGGCATAAGGACGTACAAAAGGCGTTTTGGTTCGATCGATAACATTGCATATCCAGCACTACAATACACTAAATGATTTCCATTACAGTCGAGCAAATTTCTTTATTTTAAAGACATTTCTCATCGAATGTTGATCGTTTCCCCTTTTAGCTCACGAAGAGGATGGTATCGAAAGACTTCGCTGACGAACTCCGGGGTAAGATCGACGATGCCCGGACGTTCGACAGCTCTTACTACGGCATATCAGCCCCCAGTCCCGACATCAGGGGGACCTCTCATGTGTCCGTGCTGGGGCCGAACGGAGACGCAGTGTCGGTCACCAGTTCCATCGGACGTTTGTAAGTATTCAGCAGATTTACTCTTGTAATAACCCTCCCTCGGGCCTTTAGAAGCTTGAAAGTTCATTTGTGTTGTTGTTCTGTTGAAACTGTTGAAACAAGAGTAAACGGCGCTTTTCAACACGATGACAAAATGAAACTTATCCAAATTTTCCATTGAAGAGAACTAGAATCCTCGTCAAAAAATACTAGTACGTCGGAGTCTTACAACCATCAGCCATAGAGACCGGGGATGAACGTTTGGTAGCTTGATCTACTGCTCACTGAGTCACTTGTTTTCTGTATAAAGCGACGTCATAAAGCGTCGCAAACTACTGTGTAAAAGATGGGTCGGGATGTTTGTAGGAACAAGATATACACACTTAAGGCTATTTTTTTGTAAATTTTGTGTTTTTTGGTGTCTTTTATACCATACAATAAGAAAGTATGCACAAACCTACCCGGTCGGGAGACGATCTCAAATCTATTTTCAGCTTCGGTGCGAGATTCCGGTCTCCTTCTACTGGCATCATCCTCAACGACCACATGGACCTCTTTACGCTGCTGGGGGAGAACAAAACGCGAATCTATTCAAGAAGTCCAGGTATTCTTGATTTGCAACTTATGATCCACTCATCAAATAGCTTTAAGCAATGCTTGCAGCTATGTGTGCAAATGTTAGGTGTGGAATAATGTTAAGTCTAATATAACCAGCTGCTTCCACGCCGCGTGCCTGAGAAGCTGGTGTATACCTGTAATGTAGAAACAGGTGCAGATTCATAATTGATGAAAACAGCGGCCACAACCAGCAACAGCAGTAAGACAGATGACAATGAGCACAGAGCGTACTTCAAGATCATATTTTGGACAAAGCTACTGTTTCGGCGTGAAAGAGACAATCTCACTACTGTAGCACGGACAATCCAATTTAACTGTTTCTGCATGGTTACCCAGGCTATAACTGGCTTTGGGAATGCCTGGCTCTTGAATATTACGAATCAAGCCATGAAGGTACAGAATTGAAGTTTAAGCTTTAGGTACAAGGACAGTGGCTTGCCAAAAAAAATTCCGGTCATCAGTTCTCTGACTCACTCACATGGGACACGTGACTCTCCGGAAGAGTGACGTCAGAAGGGGGTCAAAGTTGCATGTAAATGATCAGTTCGAATAGCCAGTTCACGGTTCTAAATGCGCAGGCGCGAAGTCAACAGTGAAGGCCCCTAAATTGTTGACAGTTCTTGTTTAAAACCATGATCGATGCATATCCAGACGTGTTTTGTTTATGTCTCAAGGGCCTTCAACTTTTCATACTACCAACGATGCATCAGACGGCACATGAGCAGTTCAAATGATGACCCTACTTATCCAATAAGCCGATACGTAGATTCGAGTACGCATGCGCAGTATCAAAGGTGAAGGCCCCTGAGACGTAAGCAAAACACGTCTGGAAGTTGTTATGCGAATCGAGACAATGTCGAGACGAGAACTGTTTACAGGGCAGGGCCTTGACCTTTGACACTGCACATGCGTACTCAAATCTACGAATGCGCTTTTTCTTCCCAGGAGACACCGTGCAGCCGGGGAAGCGCAGCAGATCGTCGATGAGTCCGACAGTCGTTCTGGACAGCAGCGGTGACGTCAGACTGGTGATCGGAGCCTCGGGAGGAAGAAACATCATAACGGCGTTGGCAGATGTAACTATCATGTCACTGAAATAACTATCGACTAGCCTTTGTAATGCTACGGTCACAATTGCGCCGGTGCCCATAGGAGAATTTCCACTATTTTTTCCAGCAACCTAGCATGGAGCCTGGTAGAGGCTAGCATTGTTATGAAATGGAAAGCGAATGGCTAACATATGCCAATGCTCCTTCACACACACAGGTAATCGTCCACCACCTGCTGCTGGGAATGAACATCTCCAATGCTATAGAGAAGCCTCGTCTTCACATCGGTGTCATTGGAGGCGTGGCCAGCCTGGACCCTGAGAGACGGAGGCCGTTTAAGCCAGAGGTCGGTCCGGTATTCTTTCACGCGTTTTTAAAGAAACTATAATAACTGAATGAAAGTATAGCCATGTCAACATTAAAATAAATGTCAACTAAAAACTAGCTATAAATAGTTTTGCCGTACATCCCACAAATCACTAGAACGATGGAACAATGCAATGAAGTCGTCCCCAAAACCTTTCGCACCGGCCACCCTAAATTTATCGTTCTCACCCTCACCCAAAGCTGTGCTCCATTTCAATGTCGCTAGGTGGTGCTTTACCAGCTGGAGAGGAGGCACGGTGAAGCGACACCGGAGTGGCACCAGGCCATGGTGCAAGCTGTGACTCGGGAGAACTCGGCAATCTTCGCTCACTCCGACTCCAGGAAAGGTGGCTTCCCGGCGGGATTCTAGTGTCACTAGCCGTAAAGAACGTACATCTGTCTCCTAAGGCCTTGGAACATGTTTTTGTGTCTGTATTGTTGTTTATTGTCTATTTGTTTGCACAACATAAAATACATAATACATAATGCGATAAACAATAGATAAAGATAGGTGCATGAGGAGGAAAAAAGCGTATATAGCTTATACTAGGTCATCCTCCTCTATACTGATCAAAATTCATTATAATCGATAAATAATATAGCAAAGTAATACATAGAATATGATAACGGTAGATAAGAATAATCTAACAGTTGATGGTGTAAATTAAGATAAGAACTAAACATATGAGACCTACTGCAGGGGGCTAGGATGACTTATGAGCTTTCAGGGCATTTTTAAACGTCAGAGAAGAGGAGATTATATGTTTGTCTGAAAACTGTTCCATTTTGTGACACATATGTTTTACGGAAGACTGTGATAATGATGTTCGGGAGAGAACGGGACATAATTATGGAGTTGATTTATTTGCCTGGTATGATAGTTGTGCACAAGTAAAGTAGGGTTAATGAAATCATCAAATATATGGGGAGATTGTTGGAAAGGAAGTTGAATGTGAAGATACTAGTTTGTTATCTATTGATATCGTGGATATCTAGTTTTTTCAATTTTTGAAATAGAGGAGTCGTTTGTGAGCGAAAGGCAGAAGCAGTTGCTATCCTTGGGGGTGTAAAGTTGTACGGAAGGCGCATTCCCAAACAATGTTACAGTAATTTGACATCCATGTAATAAGGTACGCCAAAAATAGTTACTCAAGCAACTGGATAAAATCTTGAAACAGTCAGACATTTCAGACAGCATCCGCTATCTTTCGTCAGTGACTAAATACGAAAGGACTTACATGTACTATTCTATTGAACCATCTGAAATTATCTGTCTTTACTTCATTAACATATCTACTCAGAGGTTTTGTATAAAAACCTAGTTCTACCAGATCTGTCCTTAGCCACTGACGAAAGATAGAGGATGCTATCTGAAACGTCTGACTGTTTCAAAATTTTATCCAGTTGCTTGAGTAACTATTTTTGGCGGATGTTACAGTAATTCAAATACTGCATACATGTCTATTAAAGCAGAAACAGATCAAAATCCAACAGAAAAGTACATTCTATGTAGGCTCAGGTTAACGCCCCAAACCTTCCTTGACGACTGCCTCAGCAACGTTTTTTTTATGCAAAAGGTGACATTTTAAAAGAATAACTGCAAAAACATTCAAAATTTAGCACAAATATCATTACTACATACTGTATATATTACATGTTTATTAAAGCACAAACGGATCAAAGTCCAACAGAAAACTCCATTCTATGCAGGTTTTGTCAGGTTTACACCCCGAACCATCCTTGGCGACTGCCTTAGCAACGGATTGTATGCAAAAAATGACATTTTTCAACAAAAATAACGAAAACTTTCAAAATCTAACACATATATTGACCTTACGAAAGTTTCTGTGCTTTTGTTGTGTCAATAAAGATGTTCTTCTATATTGTAACTATATACCACATACATGTCTATTTAAGTACAGATAGATCAAAGTCCAAAAGAAAACTCAATTCTACGTAGGTTTTGTCAGGTTTGCACCCCAAACCATCCTTGGCGACTGTCTTAGCAACAGATTGTATGCAACAAGTAACATTTTTTCAACAAAAAAAATCAGGAAAACTCTCAAAATTTAACAGAAATATTGCTACTTACTACATACATATCTATCAGAGCAAACACCAATAAAAATCCGACATAAAACTCCATTCTATGTAGGTTTTGTCAGGTTTACTTCCCAAAACATCCTTGGAGACTGCCTTAGCAACAGATTGTACGCAAAAAGTGTTAATTTTCAAAAAAAAATCAGGAAAACTCTCAGAATTTAATACATATATTGCTACTACTTACTACATACATATCTATTAAAGCAAACACCAATAAAAATCCGACAGAAAAATCCATTCTGTGTAGGTTTTGTCAGGTTTATCCCCCTAACCATCTTTGTTGACTGCCCTGGCAGCTATTTGTATGCAAAAAGTGAATTTTTTCAACAAGAATAACGAAATCTCTCACAATATTGCTACTACATGTCTATTTAAGCACAAACCTATCAGAACCTATCAAGAGAAGAGTACATTCTATGTACTAGGTTTTGTCAGGTTTCTGTCCCAAACCTTCAATGGCGACTGCCTTATTAACAACGGCTTTATGCAAAATGTCACACTTTTAAACAAAAAATTACAAAAACTGTCCAAATCTAACACAGATGCTACCAACAAGTCTATCACAAACAGATTTTATTCCAGCCAGCCATTTTGACGGAACATCCCTTAGAACTACACCAAAAAGCGTCCTTAGCAACGGCCAAAGCAACGGTAATAATTCTTTTAAACACTCATATCTCATAACGGCAGAATTTTCGACTCAGAACCCAGGGGTCCCGGGTTCGAAACCCTGACGCCAGCGATCTTGTGCCCTTGGGAAAAAGGCACTTTAGACGACTTTCCTCACTTCACCCAAGTGTAGAAAACGGGTACATTATGTGGGTGGGTAACGACATGAGCAATAGCTGCCTGTGTCCTACGTGTATTGTACTGTTGCAATTCCAGTAAAATCCTTAAATTAGCGCTAGCAGGAGCGTGATACCACAATTTGAGAGAAAAGATCATCATTGGTGATGGAGAAGGACCCTATCTATAGGGCTGTCCACACAAAACCGGTATTTTTGTGTGGACCGGTCCAAAAAAACCGGTCAGGAAAAAATCAGTGGACCGGACTTTGGACCGATTAGAAAATTCACAGTACAAGACTACCAGCAGGCGGTCATATAATTAGATATAATAATGTTATTAGTCTAAGAACAAACAAAACAGCAGATTACCGGTACCCACCCCGGCTTCTCTCTACTAAAATATCAGGTCAAACCTTTTCTGGCGGGAATTGGCTCCCGTAGTTTTCTACATTGTATTTAAGTTGTACAGATGAAGTGTGTCAACATAAATGGGACCTGTGTGTGATCGGCCTGTATATATCACCTTTTCCATTGCAACAGAAATTGCACGAATATGTTGGAAAAGGATTGTACAACATTTTCGTCACTCAGATGTCGGATTGAAAATTTTATGTCCCTCGCCAGCGGTCGACCCCCAAAAGGCTGAGGTCGGCAGGTTTTTTCTAGGGTCGGTCGGGTAACCGGGAACACAGAAACATATTTGCTTTCACATTAGAAAAAATACCAAAACTAATGATTAATCCAACTCGATTATAACACTATATCGAAAACGAATGCTAGCCCTTATTGTATTGTATTAGTACTCAGGATGTTAAGTTTTATTCTATACTTCTACTTTGTGTTATGTTAACGAATTCTTGCCATACTTTGTACCATGTACAATTGTCGTGCAATAAAGTTCTTCTTCTTTGTCCAAGGCCTTAGAAGACAGATGTACGTTCTTTACGGCTAGTGACACTAGAATCCCGCCGGGAAGCCACCTTTCCTGGAGTCGGAGTGAGCGAAGATTGCCGAGTTTTCCCGAGCCACAGCTTGCACCATGGCCTGGTGCCACTCCGGCGTCACTTCACCGTGCATCTTCGCCAGCTGATGAAGCACCGCCTGGCGACATGGAAACAAAGCACAGCTTTGAGTGGGGGTCTACATGGGGGACCGAAAACGCTTATCGATAAATTCAGGAGAGCCGGCAACGCTTAACGGTAAATCCATTCATTGACGGTGAATTTATTAGAAGAACACAGTTTTCGACCTATGGGGATTTCATAGTTAAGGGCCGCAAGGTGACTAGCTTCGACGCGGTAAAAATTATAGTGCGGTGCACTTGAGAAATACGAAATACGAAAAACGAATATGTTTGAGTTTAGGCTACAATCTACAAATAACTATAAGACCAAAAAATCCTGTCGGCGTATCGGCTCCTCACGCCCACTTTGAAACAGCGCTCTGCGAGAGGTCACTGAACTGCAGACGACTGACCCTGAGAGGCGGTTGCACAAGATTGCGCATTTATACACAAAACGGAAAAGGCCCACTATCCAAATCCTACAGTATCCCGGGATGTCTGGCAAAACTAGGCTGCGAATACTGACACAACCAGATGTTCCGAAATCCGGCTATAGAAATATTTCGTCAATAACGCTTAACGATGAACTCATGATAACGGCAGACGTGATACGTATAATCAAAGCGAACAATAGACCGATCCCAAAGCCACGCCCCCTGTTCGATTTCGAACACCTCCGACAAAAACAGGGTTTGACGGACCGAACATGACCGCCGCGGCTAGGTTGTAAATAATGCCACTGACTTCGGTTTAGCTTTTGTGGCACTGAAACCCTTTCAGAGCGGGCCAAATAAGAATGCTATGTCTTCTTTATTGAAGATTGTATCCACCGGGTAGAGTTGTTTAAGGAGGGGGTAGATGTAGTTGCGGTGAGAGCGTAATGTTTTCGGTCAATGTTAAAGCGGTATGCGCCGCATAGCTTTCCCTTGTCGGTGGACATCAGCGCCCAGTTTCTGACAAGCAGCCGATGCACGTGTAAAACAGGGTTCGTATATCTGTGACAGGGTTCCCACTGTATTGACTGCATGCATAACAGCTGTATGGTATTTAGTAACTAAGAATTAAAATGCATCATTTTACTTCCCTGTTCACTTTCAAGTTAACCAGTTCCACACACCAGTAACTGAAGATCCGAAACTCTGCGCTAGCGGACTTTGTAATAGTCAGCATGTGGTACAAGCTTCCTCTCCTTGAGTGCCCGATCTATTTTCTTTTTAAATTCGTTTTTGTTCTGAGCATGCATTCAACCAATACAGTGGAAAACCTGTCCCAGATATACGTACCCTGCTTTACACGTGTCATTTCTGCCCGCCAACGCTGTTTTTGACGGAGGTGGGCTGAATAGAACAGAGGGTTCTATGGGTCTTCTATTCGTTCGATATGGTGTTCGACAGGATCGGTCTATTGCACTTTATGCATAATTTACTAACAAGATTTAACGCTGACATGGGGCGGACCGGACTCAAATATTATGAACTGGTAGCAAATTGAAATTGATGTAAATATGTATATATTATGTATTGTGATGTGTATGTGTTCCAATGTAATGTACATGCTATGTGACTCCACGAAGAGTAGTGAAATACACTTGTGTAATTCACTCATGGATGTCATTTTACCAATAAACCATTAACGATGGACTAAAATAGCCACGAAAAATAACATGCAAGCCCTTTTCCGTACCTGGCCATGAAACATATGCATTGTGTACTGTAACACAATTATGCAAGTGCGAGACTTATCAACCCTGTAGGAGTGACGTTTTTAGTCTCCTACCTTTTTTTTTTGGTCTTTGTCTATTTTCATGTTGACATGCATTTTATTGATCACTTGGCTATACTTTCATTCAGTTATCACACTTAGACTTTGTCCAGTATGCCGAAAAAAATTTTGCAAATTGGTCTAAAAGCACCAAATTTGGCACATATGTAGTTGTATGTGTTCTTAACAAATATAGATATGGAGGCATCTCAATTCCCGTCCAGAATAAATATTATTTTTACAGGATTTTTTGGCCATTTTTGTTTCCGCATACTGCAGAAACGCGAGAAATAATAAAGGACCGACCTTTGGCTTAAACGGCCTCCTGCTTTCGTAATCCAGCTTGGCCACACCTGTATCGACAGTCAGGTGGAGACGCGGCTTCTCTATAGCAGCGGAGATGTTCATGCTTAGCAGCAGGTGGTGGACAGTAGCCTGCGTGAAGTCACATCGGTAGCAAATTTAGTTTGTATTATCATCATCATCATCATCATCATCATCATCATCATCATCATCATCATCATCATCATCATCATCATCATCATCATCATCATCATCATCATCATCATCATCATCATCATCACCATTATTATCATTATCATTATTATTACTATTATTATTATTACTATTATTATTATTACCATTATTATTATTATTACTATAATCATCATCATTATCATCATCATTGTTATTATTATTTGCTTTTGGACAGACAAGACGACGTGGCACTGCACTCAAGTTTATATTATAACTTACATTAACAGTGTCATGTACCGAACAATAACCCATTTTTACACCTTGGTGCCTTTCCCAAGGGCACAACATCGGTGGCGTCAGGGGATTTGAACCCGGGACAGCTTGGTTCCTGGTTCATGTTACATGACCCCATACATCGGTATCGATGGGCCGATTTACTCACGAGTTTTTGATTCGACTTGGAGTCAACTCAGGGCTGTGCAAGGGGGATCATAGGCCACTCACGTGGCATTATCTAGTAGGAAAACTCCACTTGAGCAGCCCAAAGCTCCACACACACAGCCCCGGATCGACTCCAAAACTTGTGCGTAAATCGGATCATCGCTTTCTATTCCATAACGACGCAGATCAGATAAAGAAGAAACTGTTACAATCGCACCAGACAACGTTTTTCCTTATTGTGATTTTACGAATTAATCAAAGTGGTAATTGCATTGACAAGAATATTTAGTTACATCTGCCAACGCTGTCATGAGTTTATTTCCTCCCGATCCTCCGATCACCAGTCTGACGTCACCGCTGTCATCCAAAACAATTGTCGGGCTCATCACCGACCTGCTGCGTTTCCCCGGCTGCACGGTGTCTCCTGGGAAGCAGTGGAATAGCACCCCGACCAATCGAATCACGTGAATCGCATTGAAACTCAGATTCGTATCAGCCATTTCCCGACAAATCGATTTCTAACTTGCGTTAACGACTATATCTGGCCAAAAAAACTCGCCAGTGAGATGGTGGAAGGTGTCAGCTTCCAAAAGACGTTTTGAGATTTACAATTTTGGCACTTTGGAAGTAATTGAATCCGCCCGCGATTTAACGTTTAGAGAAAAGTAGTAGAAACTAGAAGTTAAATCGCGGGCGGATAGAAACACTTCCAAATTGCCAAAATTGTCAATCTGAAAACGTATTCTGGAAGCTGACACCTTCCACCATCTCACTGGCGAGTTTGTTTGGTCAGATATAGTCGTTAACGCAACTTAGAAAGCGATTTGTCGGGAAATGGCTGAAACGAATCTGTGTTTCAATGCGATTCACGTGATTCGATTGGTCGGGGTGAATAGGCTGATACACGGTTTCATCTGCGCATACGCAGTGTCATGCATCGTGGGTAAGATGTCAAAGTTGAAGGCCCATGAGACATGAAAGAATACCTCTGAACATGAATCAGGCATAGTCTGGAAACGAACTGATTAAGAATTAAGGGCTTTCATATTTGACCTCGCGCATGCGCAGTTCCAACTATTGAACTGAATAGAACTGAATAGAACTTCTAGGTATCACTTTTCCGGAAAGTCACGTGTCAGATATGTGAGTGGGTCAGAGTACCTGTAGAGCGCAAAAGGGGTGACCACACGTTTGTATGGAGAGCTGTAAATAAGGCTTAATTCTACACCTAAATGTCTTCATTCGTAATGCGTAAAATGCATTTCCAAAGCAAGTTACACTCTGGGTTAAGCCCTGTCACACGTGTGCGTATATACAAGTCCGCATGAGTTGCATATTAACATGTTTTTGGTTTAGGCTAAGTTTGCAGCCAAATCCTAGTCATTTCTTAGGATCGATCGCTAGGGCGAGTTCGATCACTAGGCTGAGTAGAAAACAACTTTTCCCGGAAACCCCACTTAAACAAAAAAAAAATGTTAATGCGCAACTTGAATATACGCACAAGTGTGACAGGGCCCTTACTCGAGGTAGGAGAGACTGTGCCCAGTACCAATCTTCATTATTCATTTTTTTTTACACCGCAAAACAATAGTTTGCTTCAAATGTATTCATCAAGAAGTGCGTTCTGCACGCATTGCCCTCTGTTGTATTGCTGTTGCTGCTTATTTTCATCAAATTATGAATGAGCATCTGTATCTACATAACCGGTATAACCATCCTTAAGAGTAACACACCAGCTTCACAGGCACAAGGCGCGGCAGCAGCTGTTTATATTTCACTGAACGACATGCCTATCCTTACCTGTACATCTAACTGCAAGCGTTGCTTGACGCTATCTATTGAGTGCGGTCATTAAGTTTCAAATTTGAAATACCTGGTCTACTTGAATGTCGTGTTTTGTTTTTCCTCGCCAGTGTGAAGAGTTCCATGTGGTTGTTGAGGATGATGCCAGTAGAAAGAGACCGGAATCTCGCACCGAAGCTGAAGACAAATTTGCACAGTGCTTTGGACTCATAGACAAGATAGCTACGAAGCATGATTATGCTAGGGTTACATTTCAAGTGTGCATGAAGTGTAATATACAAGACGACAAATCACACAAAACCGAAAGAAAACAGTTATGAGCTGTGTGTATATTTCTTGATATAATTTTTTATCTTTCATTCCCGCTCAGACGGGCCACCGGTACAGTAATTTTCTGCTTGATGCGAAATATACGGGACCCCTTTGTTCGACTGAACAGCACCTGCCTTTTTCTACGGTCACAATTGCGCCAGTGCCAGTAGGGGGTGTAGTCCCGTCCGGGCCACGAGGCCACAAATTTGTCCCGGTGGACTTTCGGGTACCGGGGGTACCCCCAGGTGCTCGCACGATTAGCTCACGGCGTCTATTTGTTATCCGGTGCCGCGTTAAATTTAAGTCCAAGTTAAAGTCAACGCGTGGCCCGGTCCGGCCGAAACATAGCCTGGCAGACGCAGTGTCACGCCAGAAAATGCACAAAAAAACTAGCCCGGAAACTACCTGGCGGGGCCCTTTTATATAATTCGGCCTTAAGCATCAGTCAAGGAATAAGCAATCTATCGCTTCTTCTAATAACGTCGTTTTATACAGAGAAACACGTGCCTCGGTGAATAGCAGATCAAATCTTTCAAGCTGGGGAGTGGAGGTGGGGGAGTGGAAACCGATGTAATGGGTGCTAGAAGCGTATTTTGGTCAGGCTAAATACTTACTAACGTCCGATGGAACTGGTGACCGACACGGCGTCTCCGTTAGGCCCCAGGACGGACACGTGAGAAGTCCCACTGATGTCCGGAATGGCCATAGTCGGACCGTAATAAGACCTAAACAGAAAACGCGGTCTAATCAGACCATGATTAGCCTCTTAAAAGTACTTACCTACATTTAAAATCTGAATAATTCTTCTCCGCCGGAAATGCACAAGGGTCTATTTGATAACCGTTCAAAGAATAAAGAGGGTTGTCGATTTCAAACTCATAAAACTTAGTAATCGAAGCCTACCTTGGCTTTGGCCCCACCTTCTCCTGTATCCATCCGCTCTGGGGGTTCAAGACCTAACAACTCAGATCTTTCCTTACGCAAATGAAATTGGTGAAAGGAACAAATCTTTAGCAAACTTGGAAAGCTTAATCCCTACAGATTTTCAATGACGTTAGGTAGTAACTATGACGTCAGCACACCTGTCGAATGTCCGGGTATCGTCGATCTTGTGACGGAGTTCGTCCGCGAAATCTTTCGACACCATCCTCTTCGTCAGCTAACAGGAAAATAAGTCGGTTAGAAACGTCTTCAAACTAATTTATCGACTGCAAGAAAATCATTTTTGCGTATTTTAGTGTTGGGTATTCAGTGTTATCGAACCAAATCGCCACTTATATGCCATTAGGCCCTGTGTAGATAGAACTTTCGAACTTTCAGTTGATTTTGTATTCATGAAAGTACGTGTGGTCATTTGGAAAATAACACCAATCGCTGCTATTGATTGCCAATATTAAAGTATGATGCATGCATTGTAGATTAAAACATGTGCCAATAACTGTGCCCAGAACATGTCTTTCATCTGCACGCAGTTCTTACCGCTTCAACGTTTACGAAGTTGGGATCTCCCAACGACAGGCCATGAGCGGAACTGAACTTTAAGGCCACAAACATCCTGTGGTACACCAGGACCTCGCTGTAGACACCGTCCCTGGCTGAGGGATTCAGGCCACAACCTAAGTATGATACGTTGTACATAAGTACCAGATTATAGTTTGACCAGAGCTTATTGGATTGGCATCTACATTTATCTACCGAAAATAATTTCATCAGGTTGGTTACCTGGTTGTGTAAAAAGAATCTCATATACCCTACATTTATCTATCTTATCTGTCTGTCTAGCTATCTGTCTATATTATCATCTTGATCACATCGTATCTATGTGAGTCTATAAATCTATTTCATATTTCTTTCTATCTGCGGCATCTACATGTATCTATTTATCTTCGTATCTGTGTATCTGCCTATCTATCTATTTACCTTTTATTCCTGTCTATCTATCCATCTATCTATCAGGCTATCTACCTGTTTATCTAAAGATGTTGTCTAGATAACAACAAACAAGTTAATATGATGAATATAGACGTGTGTTGTTAGAAACTGCGTGCGGTGTTCTTATCAGAAACAAGCTCACCAGCAAGTATATTAAGAGTAAGACTTAAGACTACTCCTGCTGAGGGAGGTGGTGACGTCAGCAGGATCAGTCCATCCGGAAGTGACGTTTTCAGGGGAATCGTAATTTCCGCCCGATAGTTTCGTAGGTCTTGATCAGTGATGATACCGCCTACAATGTCATGAACATATCGATGTCAGAAATAAAATAGTATCATACATACATATATGTATGGCACATATTAATGATGATAGACAAACAATGACTTACCGTTGTGCTGAATGTCCTTGACCAAATCCTCTGCAATCTCGCCTGTGTAGAAGGCGTCTGCACCACCATTGGCAACCGCTAGGAGCGTCTTGGCAAGTTGTGGTCTTCTGACAGTCCTGTTTTCCCGCAGCATGGCGCCGTACTCGTCACAGAATACGTCACTGCAACAAACGGAAGATCCACAAACAAAGCGTTACTAATAAAACTATGAGAAAAGAAGGGAACAAAGAAGAAAAGATTATAAGTTTTGTGAATTTGTCCCTGATTCTGTCTAATGCATTCTACCCATTGCGCCCAAAATGCAGAAGGCATGCACACATCAGGAAACTGAAAACAGGAAATGAGATAACGCTTTCTTGGACCGTATGGGAATTTTGACCTAACTTCTTTGATATTACCCGTGCAATGACAACCAGTGCTGAATTGCTGCAGGGTTTACAATCACATAATTCACAACAGATTTGCTCCACACTTGAATTGTCAGAAGGGTCTAGGCGGCAGCCACTAGTTGGCGCCAGCAGGTGACCTCAATACGACGTTCCCCAACCGAAGTCAGGGTAGAGTGAGGAAAGTCGTGTAAAGTGCATTTTCCCAAAGGCACAACATTGGGGCATATCGGGGTTTCGAACCCAGGACCTCTCGGGTCCCCTTCTGGGCAAAACACCCTACTGATTGCGCCACACAGTGTCCCCAACGTGAATAGCACGAGGAACCCGGGATGTGGGGAACCATTTTGACCCCCAATTGGACCCCCTCTTCCAGTCAGTCCGCTGCGAAATCATTTTCCTGTCACCTTGCTGTATTCCAAAAACATACAAGCCTACACACAGAGCAAAACAAAACCTCCCTAAACAGGTTTAAAAACTGGAACGCTACACCGGGTGAAATGTAAACTTACCAGAGGCCTTTTTTTTTATAAATTTTATTCGAACGTTCATAAGTACATAACATAACAACATACACATTTACAATTCCACAAATAAACACAGTTACATATTGTTGCAGGGGCCATTCCTACTGGCTTTTTTTTTCGCTAGTTACATATATCTTACCAGAGGCCGTACTTCCTATCCAAGATGTGGTCTTTCCTAACTCTCATGGCTATAGCGAGATGTTTCCCTATACAGATCCCCTCCTCAGCCAGTCGCACTGCCGGTTGGAACAGGTCTCTCCACGGCAGCTTCCCGTACCTCTGGTGGGCCTCCCACAACCCGCGGACCTGGCCTGGTACCGCAACTGATATCCCACCTAGGTAATATGTAACAGAAGATACAGGAGTGCCTGTGATCAATACAAATGTTACGAGTTTAACAGAAGTCATACGAATGTTCCGGAATTCATACGATCCACTATTAAAACCCTAAAGCTGCCAGTCCCGATTTTATCAGCGATACAGAAACATGCCTTGTGTGCTGGGCCCGGTTATAATCGGGATAGGGTATTCCCCAGAATTAAAAGAAAACAGGTTTGCGTGCGTGTAGCGCTCCAAGACCGGAATTTAGGGAAGTTAGGGCCGCCGGCTATTTCGCGGGTTTCGTGAGAGAGGTCAGGGGTCAAACATTTTATTTCTATTTTTACTTGACTAAAAAACGTGGCAGCTTAAGGGTTAAGAACCATACAAATTTTACGGAATTATTACGATCCATTGCTAAGTGACATTCCTTAAAAATCCGTATGAATACTTAAGCACTGATGATAATGTTGTGACTATACGTTTTGTGCCACGCCTCTGACATGAAATTATAATAAAGATCGTGTAGCATAATTCTTTCCCGATGGCTTATTGCAAGTTACAGGAAATAATGGACGAACAAACAATGAAAAACCGTTAGACAGATGACAAGCCTAAATGCTGACTTGTCGCCATCTTGTATTTGGTCAATGTAGGCCAGACAGTTCGAAGGCTGTAGTACTACCAATGATTACTAGTAGGCTCTTTAGTACCTACGAGTTGCAGAACTCCAATGTACAGACAAATACCTGATATAGAAAGTACTCCATTGCAACATTCACTCCTACAAATTGTGTCATCTACTTATGATAATTCCCAGACATGAGCGAAACTAAACTAAAATGTGATTCTGTTCGGATTTGCTATCAAATGCTTATTTCTAGTTCAAAGCACTTACGTCTCTGCTCATTTTGATATCGAAAAGAAGTCTACTGTTTCTTTGTTGAACCATCAAGAACTTAAGAGAGATACTTAGGATTTGTCCATGTTTCACGATTGCTTTAATTAACTTAAGTTAACTTTTTGTGACGTACCCATTTTAGCTAGGTCCGGGTTTTCTGCAAACATGTCTTCCGAGGATGCCAAAGGGGCAGTTTCACGCGCGTCGATGACTTGTGACGTGCCTGTATCTCTGTTGTATACGGTCATCAGAAACCCCCCGCCGAGCCCCAGAGATTGAGGATGCACGACACCCAGGCACAGGAGGGTAGCAATGGCGGCGTCCACAGCGGAACCTTTCACTAGAGTGTTTCTGAGACAAAAAGAATTCGAAGTAATTCATGTGATGAACAAGTTGATGAACAAGGTTTTGTGGAATTGTTTTGAAGTTTCTGCATGCAGTACGTTTTGGAAGGCAAACTCCTTGTTTATTTATTTATTTATTAATCTTTAGGGTGGTCCCTTCATTGCGGTATTTGTTTGCATGCACTTTTTTCGGATCAATTCTATGTATTGGTAGCACATCCTAACCCAGCATGTCTTATATTTTTGGAATGTAGTCTAGCATGTCATGATATGTGTCTGCGATGGTTGTTCACCCTACTGCCATAATGTGGTACTCGCCACAAGTATTGCTATCCTTAATTTGGTGCCTTGTAGGTTCCTGATATTGATCCTACATGCATTATGTAAGGAATTGTCAACATAACTGCAGGGCTAATGAATTTGCCGTAAATAAAACTAGCGAACTGAAGAACTCTTAACCAAGCTGGGAAAGCTTAGACCCTACCTGTTCTTTCTAACCTGTTCTTCCTACTACTTTTAACCCAAAATATCGATTTAGAAATATTTCAAAGGATGTTACACTGTAAGTAGGCTCTCGTGTTACTGTCATTTAGGGCCCTGTCATGCTCACTCAACTGTGACGTCAGACCTAATGTAACGTTACCTGCCAATCCGAGAACACTCTGCCGAGTCGGAGGCCACCGCGCCATGTCTATACTGTCCTCCCGCGGCGTCCCGTTCAGAAGGCCCGGCTCCATGGCACCTTCCCCCCACTTCTTCCGTTACGTGTGTTCGTCTGAGGTAAATTTGGACAACAAGGCCTATGAGACAAGCCACAGCGGCGAGACATACTAGGTGCTTCGCGACGACTTGCATGGCTGTTTCCCAGACGGATGACCCCTGAACTCTGACGCCCTTCTAAGCCATACACAATACCTGACCTCGGGCGGAATGTAAACCACACCCGTGACTTTTGGAATAGCGTGTAAAGAAAGTCAACACGGAGTGGTGGGCTTTGAACCTCCAACCTGGTGATCCATGAGAACCATTTCCGACCATTTCATTGCCATGGAGTTGAAAGAGTGACTAGTATATAGCTTGGCATTGATTTGACTTTATGCAACTTATTCACAAACTTTGTAACACGCTTTACGAAAATGGCTTCCTGTAAACTGAACTAGAAAGAACATTTATGAATTAAATCTATTATGGTAGAATAGTATGACTCATGAGGATGAACTTTACTAATTTACTACAGACTTAAATACCTATACTGATTGAACCGTTTTCCTGAAATACAGGGAAACATGATCTTAGAACGTCACCCGAAGATGTGAATGGAATCCCGGGGTAAGTATTCCTCTTCTTAATTTCTAAGAAACTGTGCATATAGTAAGTACATATTTACAGTGTTAACATGTTCTTATTTTGTATACTCTAAGGAACTGGCGCACACAGGGCTGTTGAGAATCTGCATACTTTATTATGTTGCCTCCAGGACTCTCAGCACAAGGTTATCATTACCACTCTAAAGCTAAACAAAAACTTAAAAAACAAAATTAAATGGGAGGATTTGAGTAGCAATGGTGGCGTTGTTTACAGTAAGATTATAAGACTGACTCTGACTCTGTATCTGTATATAGCCGGTATAACCGTCATTCGGCGTAACACACCAGCCTCGCAGGCACGCGGCGCGACAGCAGCTGTTTATTTTACAACAAGCGACCTAGCACGTCTAACCTTCGCATGATTATATAACTGCATGAATTGTTTAAAGCTATCTAATGAGGATGCTTCCACTGTACTTGGTTGTAACGAGTTTCACTCTACGGTCGTTCTAGGAAAATACGATTTTTTAAACACATCAATCCTCGGTTTGGAAAAGTCTGATACTTAAAAGCATGGCTATTTCTTGTCCTTTTTTGACGTATTATCGATCTTCTTGTCTTTCATGAAATCAAATTAGAACGAGCCTGATGGCATTTCAATCGTTTAACCGTGAAGGGCGGTTTATACATGGAATCACGTATACAACGCTAAAGTCAAATAATTCAAATAGATGGTAGTGAAACATGCAGAAAAGACTTCGCTCACTCGGTCGTTTTAATCGGTGGTTATAGCACATGACCAGGCGTTATGACACCATGTACACCTCGGGGCGGGTCATTAACCCTTAATTAATGCAGCCCATTGCATTCTTGCCTCTAAATTACAATTACATTGTCATTCGCTTTTCATGTCTTCAATAACAGTAGATATATGGAGATGTTGCAGCTGAGTGGTACATTCAGGTATCTTAGTGTAGCAAGCATAAAAATAAAGATGTCCTTCGGTACATAGAAGAATACACTGACATTGTATACGTACGTTAGCAAAAACCTTTTTGAAATCAAGAGAGGCTATTAGTCTAGGGGGCTTTATTAATGGAAGTATTGTTTTAGGTGTCTGTGTGTCTCTGTGTGTACTCTGTGTGTGTCTCTGTGTGTTTGTGTTGTCATTTATTTTTGGTCAGCATATCTTAAGGAACTCTTGATGGATTGTGATAATGTTTGGTTTGTGGGTAGGTCTTGGAAAGACGAAGGTCACTGTCGAGTTTGCCCCTACCCCTATCCCCCAATGGCTTTCTTAGGTATTGCAGCAGAATTTTTTTTTCTTTTTTTAAAAATCTTTTGTCCTGAACTCGCTGGTTGTGATCAGAACCCTGCAGCGTAGCCGTTCTTCCTGGAATCGGAGTGTGCGAATATAGAGGACCCCTCCTGTATGACGCCCTGCAGCACGGCTATAGCAGCGGAGCTGCGCGTCACGTGGATCTCCGACAGGCGATCAAACACTTCCTGCAATAAGAGGAATGTGAAAAAGATTTCGAACCAGTTCATTTGAAATGAAATCATCGTACAGCTGATGTACTCTGCTTATACTAGTCGTGACAGAGAAGACAGGCGCCATCCACAGTATTTATAGGTTTACTGTACCGAGGGAATTCCCCTAGCTCTTATGGACAAAAGCATTGAATTGTGGACTAAAGCATAACTAGGACGGTCCATCGAAATGGAACCTTACTGTATAGCGGACCTACCCTGTATAGCTGTATAGCGGACCTACCCTGTATAGCGGAGTACCTCGGCTGATTTCTACTATTTTCCCAACGATAGGACGGAGCCTGGTAGAGGCTTAGCATAACGTCCTGTCCTAAGGACCGCGACCCTTTCCAGTAGCGTTCTTATAGGCGAGCAACAACAACCGGGATTCGAACTCTGGACCTCTTTGTCCAGAGGCAGGGTCACCAACCACTTGACTACGGACAACGAGAAGAGAAATTAAGCTTACAGGAAATACATAATGCGACTACTCACCTTTGGTTGGAATGGCCTGTCTTCTTCTGTGATGATCTTATTCGGCAGTAGCGAGTGGTGCAGACGCGGTAACTCAATGGCCGAGGCCAGGCTCGTGCCAAAGCGAAGGTAATGCATCGTCGCCTATTCGAAAAGAGAATTAGACATTCTTAAATCCAATGTGACGACGTTAGGCAAAGAAAGATGGGAATTTTTCTGTCGCGAATGCTCCTTTGGTGGGTGGAATATTTTTTCAATTGATTCTTTGGCTAGAAATATTACAAAGTTTTTGAATTTTCCCGGGAAACAGGATATATCTGCTTATTGTAACCGCCCAGTGTACTGTTAACATTAATTTCAACTAATCCCGCTTGTTTCATTGTTTGTGACAGCTAATAAATCTGGTATTCCCACAAAACATCCACCGCGCTGTACTGTTCATTGGCATGTTTATTTCGTTACTATAACGGCCGAGAAGGTAGACATAAATTCATTTTCGTGAAAAGAAAATGATATAATATAGCATAATCAGCTATTGAATGGCATTACTACTGTTGCAAATGGCACCATCATCTTCAATGTGTTTGCAATCGACAACTGTTTAGATCCCGGCGCAACATATTTCATTGTACAATTTGAAAAATTTGAAATATTCCCCTTCTTCTATATTTTCCTGTTGTCCATTGTTTTCAATGGTAATGCATGTTATACCAGGGAAGTTATGGTCATTCGACAAAGAAGACATTATATATCGCTAGGAGATCCTTATGTAATGCGCCTTGTTGCAAAGGTAAGTTGCGCAGGATAAAAGCAACGAGTGTTGACTTACATATGCCAAGGCCGTCTGAACCCTCAACCCGCCAGCGGCACCCAGCACAAGTCTGACGTCACCGGTACTGTTCAGCACGATGAAGGGGGCCATGGACGACATGGGCCGCTTTCCTGGTTGGATGAAGTTCGCTGTGTGACGAGAGGGTAGCGAATATCCTGGTTATGCGCTGATAAGCTAATAAAGACAGAGTATTGTGAAAATTGTGTGTACAATACGATGTATTCCGCATCGCCCGAAGGCCCGAGGGCGACCCGACCCGCCGGAGGGCTGAGACCTAGGGTGATGCGGAATACACTGTGCTGTGTCATGCCCTCCCTAAAAAAGCACACATCAATGCGAAATGCTTCATAAGTTGAGAAAATTCTGTGGCTTCGAACAAAAAAATATAGTAACATTAGTTCCAACGTCCGAATCCTTTTAATGCAAAAGGGGCATAAGTTTGGCAAATTTTGTGTCCTGGAACAAAAAAGATGTAGTAACATTACTTCCAACGTCCGAATCCGGTATTCGAATTTTCGACAGTGGCGCACACGAAGTGATGATTCTATGTAAGATCGTCTGATATAAGAAAAAGCCCGTATGATGACCCAAAATATCACTGGTCCAGAACACCCGTATCGCATATATATACATATACATATAGAATACAACACGGATTATTCCGTATCACCCGAGGTTCCGGCCCGATCGGAGGGCTGGGACCGAGGGTGATACGGAATACAACGTGTTGTGTTTTATTTATGTCATGCCCACCCGAAAAAAAAAAACATTTCAATGCGGAAAGCGCCGAATTTTTGACGGCGGCGCAACTGGCGCGCTCGAAATGCATTCTTGATATTCTATGAAAGCTCGTGGGATACAACTCTAGAACCTCATGTTATTCGGATAGTTATCACACGGTCCGGAACACCCGTATCAGGCCTAGGTATGACATAAATACATACATAAGTTTGGATTACCTGGGCTTGAGGGGATGTAATGGGGAATGCTCATCCCTGGGAAGTTGAAGTCTCTCATCTCGTTGTTGAGGATGATTCCTGTGGACGCTGAGCGTAATTTTGACCCAAAACTGAAACGAAACAAGCGATTGTGTGTTTATTTACATACGGTACTTCCTTCATGTATACCTACGTCCACTGTTGTAATTATGATGCCTGGCCATGGCTACATAACAGCGATCAATCTATATCGTATAGAGATTTCTCTTAATGTTTTTGTTACCTCAAAAATTAGGATAATCTCATCATCATCATCATCGGTCCGCCTCTTACGAGGTGCAGCAAGTGAAGTTTGTTCTCTAGATCTTCTTGTCACTCATTGCAGAAATGAGTTCCTGTCCTTCCAAATTAGTTTCAGTATAATCTTGGGTCCGTTTTTCCTCAGCTAACTATACTGTGGACGCGAAAATTGACAAACGTGCTAAGAAACCGGATGTGACTAATTTTGTGGTATATTCAACGCCTTTTTTCTAAACTACTCCTCTAAGAAGGTTCAGATTCAGCTCCGCGTCGTGACGTCACAGAAAGGACTCCCCTTAGCTAGTGCGGATAGGATTCATTTCTGTGACGTAACGAGCCGTTGTTAATTTGTTCCACCAAGGAGCACACATTAGACAATTGATTTAAGGTATTGTTGAAGGGTGGCTGAGGAATTTTGGGATGTTTTTGAAAAAACCCTTTCTTAAGCTTTATAAACCTTACTCAACCTTGATTTTTTGATAACAAGAAAAAATTCGCCAAAAATCGATATTTCAAAATATTCGCGTAGACACGCATCATTCTTTAAGTATTACTATCATGTACATTCCTGCAAAGTTATATTGATGAATATCCAAGCACAAGCCAAGGAGAGCGTTTCTTCTGAAAAAGGGGCGTGGCCTTATAAATCTTGATGACGTAATCATGACATCATACTAATTTGCATAAATTATCACCTTGCTATAAGGTACTACCTGAAAAAAAATCAAGGTTGAGGAAGGTTTATAAAGCTTAAGAAAGGGTTTTTTCAAAAACATCCCAAAATTCCTCAGACACCCTTCAACAATACCTTAAATCAATTGTCTAATGTGTGCTCCTTGGTGGAACAAATTAACAACGGCTCGTTACGTCACAGAAATGAATCCTATCCGCACTAGAATTTGGTGCGTTTTACTGCGTTCACCTGAAAAATACCCCCAACCCGTACATATACGAGACCCACATACAGGCTCTGTATTTATATGTGAGGGTAACGGTAACCACTTCTTACTATCGGTTGATGCTGCTGGAGAGTGACACGGCATCGTTTCCCGGTCCCAGGACTGAGACGTGGGTTGTGCCGCCGTCCTCGGGCACGTAGTACACCGGGTCGTAGTACCGCCAGTCTTGCGTCTCCGTGTCGCTGATCTTCATTCTTAAGGAGTCCGCAAATGACTTGGACGTCATCTTCTTCACCATCTGCATGCCACGACAAAGCCAAGGAATGTCTTTGGAGGGCAGTTACGATGGTTGAAAAGTAGGGAGGCAGTGGTGACCTTTTTAGGCAGGATGGTTCTAAGACTGCAAAGACTTGGGAAATCATTACTAGGACGGCAACAGATATGTCCTCACCTCTTGTACGTTGACGAAGTTAGGATCTCCCAGCTCGGTTCGTCTGGCGAAGGCGAACTTGAAGGTCTCCAGCATCCTGTGGTAGGTCAGGACCTGGTTATCGACCCCGTCCACACTGGAGGCGTTCAAACCGAAGCCTGGGACATGTAAGGAAGGGCGCTGTTACTTCTTAAATGCCTTGTGCGTAAGGTCGTTTTGAGTAAGTGTCTTTACATTCAGAACGGAGAAAACAAACTGGTCTACTAACTACTTCTACTACCACTACTATTGCGAGTACTTGTGCTACTACTGCTACTACTTCTGTTGATACTTTTACAACTACTACTACTACAACTACAACAAATACAACTACTGCTACTACTGCTGTAGCTACTACTAAAACTACAACTACTGCTTCCACGTCTTATATACTACTACATCTACGAATACAACTACTTCTACGTCTACTACTACTACTACTACTATTACTACTAACGTTACTACTACAACTGCTACCACTGCTATTTCTTCTACCATTACTACGTTGTAATGCCTCAACCATCTCCAATACCTCTACTACTTCTACTACTACTACTACTACTACTGCTGCTACTACTACTACGGTAACTGTTACTGATATAGCAATACTGCCACTGCGGTAAGTGTTTCTCACCGTCCCAGATGTTGAGAATGAGACTCAGCACAGCGCCCCCTCCCGGCGGAGGTGGGGATAGCAGGGTCAGTCCACCCTCCAGAGAAATCTTCAGAGGTTCCGATATGTCCACCTGGTAGTCACGGAGGTCCTGCTCTGTGATGATGCCACCTGGTAAACATACAGAATCAGATGTAAGCAGCTTTCTCCCTGTGTCATTTCAAATGCGTAAAACTTGGAGGACACGGTTATAACACCACATGCAACGCATGCGACAAACGAAATAGTTTGAAATGGATCGTATACATAACGTTGGAACCGCAGACTGTTAATAGGTTTGTAAGACAAAGGTATGTGAGATTCCCTTCCTATCGTCTCTTGGTAAGAAAAATATTTCAGAATTCAAATGCCATGGTCAAATATTCTAACAGCTTTTAGCCATTACATGTTGGTTTACCAATGTAAAAGACCTTGTTGACCTCTTCTACAATTCAAGTCTTCCCATTTACTGTTTGCGACAGAAAAGAGTCTCGGCTATCATTGGGATGTCGTTCGTCATCATATTACTCATAATTAGTAAGATGCTAGGAAAATACCTGCGTCCTGTATGTCCTTCACCAGATTCTTGGCGATGTCTCCCGTGTAGAAGGCGTCTGCACCTCCATCGGCAACCGCACGGAGCGTCGCTGCAAGCTGCGGCCGCTTCATGATCATGTTCGCACCCAAGACGTTGTTGTTCTCGTCACACAGTACGTCACTACGGGACGAAATGTTCAGAACATGCACGTTTAAGCGAAGACATTGCATACTTTCATGTTGAATACGACTTCAACACCACAGAGCTTCATTAAATCTTTCATCATCTACTACTGGTGAAGAGAGGCATGAATTGTATCCATCACTCATAGATATAGATCCTATCGATATATATTATTCCAGTTATAATGTAACTGATATAGATATAGATCCTAGCTTACATAATTTGCGCTGAGTGTCTTTATCCTGGTGACGACTGGACTGTCTTACGCCTACATCAGACAATTGTTTACTCATATTAGGAATATTTGAGAAAAGCCACCTTAGACATTAAAACGATTCCCGGATCTAAATACTTGCATAATCATTGCCCCGTAACGTAGTGTTCATCTGGACATGTACACAAACTAGGTCATCTAGAGAGTTTGAGAAACAACTCGATAGATGTTCCCTTAATACTAGAAGCAATGCTTGCCTGTGTGTTATTCTCAATGCTACATTATATGTTCATTTTCCTTATTTACCAATTTGATATACGTTACATGGTTTGTATTCAGTTTCCTTTCCGCCTGTATATCATGTTTATGTATTTATTTGACAAGATCCGTGGTATTTATTTATGTTCCTTATAGTATGATTATCTGTTTTTCTCATATTGTTTTTGTTCATGTAAAAATGCGATAAAAAATTTGAAATTATAAAAAATCAGAAAATAGAATTTAGAAAAATACTAAAAAAAAACGTCTCAGAAACAGGTAATTAATGAAAGAGTGTGATGCTGCCAATAACTCACCACAAGTGATTCTTTGGATCGTTGATGAATTCGAGGTTCTTGCCGATGGCCTTCTCCAATGGTCTGCCGATACAGAATCCCTGCTCAGCCATCCGTATAGCCGGTTGGAACAGGTCTCTCCACGGCAGCTTCCCGTACCTCTGGTGGGCCTCCCACAACCCGCGGACCTGGCCTGGTACGGCCACAGCCAACCCTCCTGCAAAACACAAGTATGTGTGTGTGTGCATCCGGTATGACGTGCAGAGTAACCTCAGGCAGAAAAAAAAAAAAGTTTTTCAAGAATTGGTGCCTTATTAATCTTATTCAAGAATAAGATGTGAAAGGTCATACCTAAGTCACTAATTCAACTAATCCACTAGGCATTCATAAGGTCTTATGGACAGTAGAATTCGGCAAAAATAGGGCGAACAAGCTGTTAGGGGGGGGGGGGCAAACCTACACGACCTCAGACTTACATCAAAAGCTATCTGCCACAAAATCCATCAGCAACATAATATGTCCGGGACAAAATAAAAATTAAAAAACAACAGTACCAAGGTCACATATTAAATATATCAAAGAATGTTTAGATCTTACAACTAGTAGTGTAAGTGATACGTTAAACTCGACATGTTGTGAAGTATTCATATACTTGTACTTAGGTTAATCATTTTGTATCCCATTGTTTGTTGTTTGCATGTTTAGTTGTAGAAGACCTTACGAAAGTCGCTGTACTTTTGTCGTGTCAATAAATTTACAAGGGGGGGGGGCGACCCTGACCATTTTCCCAACACCTACCTACATACAAAATATTATCATAATCCATGGCCACCCAGAGGTTCTTAAGTTATACTGACCACAAACATCTGGAAATACAACCAGACAGACACACAGACAGTCAGACACACAGACAGCCCAAAAACAACGTGTCCATTTTCATGGAGGTGATAAACGTGAAGAAAAAAGCCCTGTGGTGGCCAAACTCTCCTGACAAATAATTCTCCCTTTAGCAGGCGTAGTGAGTCTAGTATGAAGACCAGTCTGAGAGTAACCTCAGGTAGAAAAAAAAACTTGTACTTCAAGAATTGGTGTCGCAGAAAATGGGATGCAGAAGGCCATAATACCTAGATCACTGATTCGACTAATCTGACCGGCAGCTCGACTACTAGCTATTCGACCGGTGGCTCATTGCCCTGACTTACCGAACTGACATTGCCCTGACTTACCGAACTGACATTAATATTGCCCTGACTTACCGAACTGACATTGCCCTGACTTACCGAACTGTGCCGTGGAGTTGTTCGTCCCAAACATGTCAGTGGAGGCTCCGGAAGGGGCTGTTTCCCGGGCGTTGATGACCTGGGCCATGCCTGTCTCTTTGTTGTATACTGTCATGATCAAACCCCCACCGAGCCCGGCGCTGTGCCCGTGAATCAGCTCCACACAAGCTAAAGCCGCAATGGCGCTGTCCACGGCCGAACCACCCTTCTTCAAAATGTCCCTGAAAAACAACCTACTGTCAAAAAAGTCCAATAACACCACTCAGGGTACCGATAAAACCTGGTCTATGTGGACAAATGGTTACTAAATACAGGATTCTTAATGTCAGCTGTAAAGGTTTAACTGTAAAAAAAAATCATACGGCCTGTGTTATTTCTTAAATCTAAGGTTTGAGTCATCAAACATGGAGCACAATGCTACATGAGACATAATACAACAAGGTTTAGAACTCGACGTAACATTAAAGGATATTAATCCATGTGAGTTTTACTTTTATAGAGAGGGAATGTAAGTCCCAGATACACTTAACCATATTTACCGTAAATACTTGCAATGTTCGCGGTGGTTCAGTGTTCGCGGTTTTCGCAGACTTGATTATTGAACCACATTATGTAGTACTGAATTGTTTAGTAGCATTGAATCCGGGATAAACAAAAAATTCAGGATAGTTGCATTGTGATGGTTTTAGCCCATATTTTCGCCAGTAAGAGATTATGAAAACTCCTTATGGTGAAAAGAGGAGACAAGACCCCCGCCATCCCCTCTTTTCGCCAGTATGAGATTTTTGAAAACTTATGGTGGAAAGAGGGGATAAGACCCCCGCCATCCCCTCATTAAACACGAGTCGAGTTTACTGTCCACTGTAAAACAATCGAACAACATCTCCATGAATCCAGCTTTCAACCAACATGCACTGGGTCTAATCAAACACCTACAAGCTGAGAGAGTATGGTTACCAAAAACTACCTGCCTCTGCGTCCACCCATGACATCGTGTATACTGTAGATGACAGACAAAGGGCCATGAGCATTCCAGTGTGCAAGGTTGACATAACGGATACAAGAGGACTGCATGGGAGAGTAGCATGACTCTCGGTCGCCATTGAACTTGTTCATGTTTGTTTGTGTGTGTGTGTGTGTGTGTGTGTGTGTGTGTGTGTGTGTGTGTGTGTGTGTGTGTGTGTGTGTGTGTGTGTGTGTGTGTGTGTGTGTGTGTGTGTGTGTGTAAAATGTCACCAGTGCAGACAAGTCTTTAAGCGGTGACTCGTAACTTAGCACCGTTCGCCGGAGTCACAAGTCTTTTTTTTTTTTTTCAAAACGCGAAGAATACGGTTACCGCCGTCCGGTACTTGAATAACACACCTTTTGTGAATTTGTTTCCTTTTCACATTCATTAGAGTCACTGGGCTTTTTGCAATGAAAATAAATAGGTCACAAAAACGTTAGAAAGCTGCGATTCAGCTCCTACTTTCTCCAAGCACACAATGCTAAAACAACAATGGCGGATCAGAATCTTTAACCCCAAGATGCACCCGACCTTTTATCAACTCTAAGTAGACATAAAAAGGTAGGGTACATCTTGGGGTTCACTGGCTAAAAAGGGGATGGCGGGGGTCTTATCCCCTCTTTTTATCATAAGGAGTTTTCAAATGTCTTACTGGCAAAAAGAGAGGAGGGCGGGGGTCTTATCCCTTCTTTTCACCATAAGGAGTTTTTCAAATGTCTTACTGGCTAAAAGATGGGATGGCGGGGGTCTTATCCCCTCTTTTCACCAAAGGAGTTTTCATAATCTCCTACTGGCGAAAATATTGGATAAAACCATCACCATACCACTATTCCGGCTATTCAGTTTATCCCGGATTTAATGATGCTATACTTTTCTTTACTAAATAAAAGGGATAAATAATCAAGTCTGTTTTCGCTGTTATTACACGGCGAACATTTGTTCGGCCTTCCGCCCTCCCCCCTAAACCTTTGTACAAGCATATACTAAGTAAAGCCCCTGTCACCTTCAGGACCGTCCCACAACCTCGTCCCGTCCACCTCCCAATAAAGGTCGGCGGTGGGTTGGGAGCAGTCGGACCATTTTTAGGCCAAGCCTATCTGTCGCGACGACTGTGCCACAACCATGTCACAAACAGAACATGACAGCATATTGTTAACCTCAAGACTTACTCCCAACCGTGTCCCGATTGCTATCGGACCCTTTCTCAACCTCGTAGACCAACTGCCAACCACATATGACCTTGCTCACGACTGACTTTATTTGGAGATATGGTTGAGAAGCTATGGTCGGCTTATGTAGACTAGGGCGTTTTACACGTCCTACAAACGAACTTTTCAATAGTCAATATAAAGCATTATCTCCTGCTGTTTATTGTACAAAAAAGCGCTAGCTTTATCATAAATCACTGTCAACGTAGGACAAGTCACGTACCTGCCGATCGCAGAACATTCCAGAGCGTCGGCGGCGACCGCCCCGTGTGTGTACGGGCCGCCCGTGACGTCCAGCCCGGCCGGCTGGGGACGCGCGCACGGTGGTCTCACGAGGACATCCCCGTACAACCGCCGTCGACGGTGGTATTCTTTCACTAGCAGATGGACTACAGCCGCAAGTATGATAATTTTGAGAACGCCCCGAAAAGCGACGGCCTCCATGTCTACGACGACCAAGAACCTGTGTAACTAGACACGGTTTCCTGTTTGTTTATATTTTGTATGAGTATCCCTGGTCTCTACACTTACGTCATTATCTATGACGTCGGCCGGACGTTCAATCTTTGCGAAACAGGAAAACTTCAATGAGCTATAAAACGCCCAGGTGGAGACTTACCGCACAGTTTTATCCATTGAATGTTCTAAACCGCCAGTGACGGTACCCAAAGCGCTTAATCAAGAACATGAGTGTGCGTTACGTCATTTCCACTGAGACAGCGAACGTTTAGCGACCAAAAACGAATCTCAGAGATAAAGAAGAATGTTTTGCAAGTTTTGTGTGTTTCTTTGTGTGTGTGTGTGTGTGTGTCTGTGTGATTGTATGCGTGTGTGTGTGTGTGTTTGTATGTATGCGTGTGTGTGTGTGTGTTTGTCTGTGTGTTTGTATGCGTGTGTGTGTGTTTGTGTGCGTGTGTGTGCGTGTGTGTGCGTGTGTGTGTGTGTGTATTCACATCATACCTTCACATCATGAATGACCTTCAATTCATGAAGTCATGGTCATACATCTTCATTTTGGTCGCCCCACGGTCTTCAGCCAGCGAAAGGGAAGTGGGCGCGCCTGTACGGGTTGGCGGTTTGTGTTGGCGTCCCTGACATTTGCCAATGACGTCAGTCTCAAGGATACCGGACCTACTCTCCAAGCAGAGGTTGGTGGGGAAGATCGTCACCGTTTTATCACCGGCATGTCCCGTTTTTTTATCCGCTACCCCACCCAACGTGTGGGAGGGGTAGCGGAAAAAACGGGCCATATGATAAAACGGTGACGATCTTCCCCACCAACCTCTGCTTGGAGAGTAACCGGACCGAACCAGTAGAAAAACTAAGCTTCTGATTGACAAATTGATAACTTATGCACCATTAATTCGAACGCTAACCTCCAACCTTACAGCTTAGGTTCCGGTCAGCTTCGTCGCACGAAAGCCGTACGATCGCAAACTGAGTCTTGGGATAGTCGTGCATTTGTCGGCCGTATGTAAACATTCAACTGTCTTGTTACAGGGGGCTGTCCTAGATTCTTTCCGTCGGTTGGCTCTGTCACAGCCTCCTTGCTATAACATGACATTAAAGTCACACGACGGCCTAGGACATTTTACGCCCTTCACCTCTTCCGAAAAAACAAACGCAGCTCCAACCAGAATGCCCTTCCCCGGATTCGGACCAGGGTCTCCCAGTAACCAACTGATTGGAACCAGGGTCCCGACTGAGATACAGGGCAGCTTTGTGCCAGGTAAGTCTGGGAATGGAAATGCACTTGGCCTATGATGCTTAAGGCAAAGATTATCAGACTTACCTGGCTATTGTTGATGCACACATACCGGAAGTTCCGAAAAGACTTTATCGCTTTTGGTAAATCCCGCTTTTCACGAACTGCACTTGGTCTATTGTTTAGGCACGCATACCGGACGTACCGAGCAGACTTTTGTTGCTCTTGGTAAATCCTTTTTATGAAGTGTCAACCCCGTGTGTCGAAATCCAGATGTCACCGATGTTGTCTAGTCCATGATGCAATCATATCTCCGCCTTAGTTGATGACGGTATGTGGACAAAGTAAAGCAAAATTAACCAATATGTTTAGACTATGCTTTAAAACTATAATGACGCCGTTTACTGCTTAAAACAATCATGACCACTATTGAATTACCATCGGTAAATTCCGATTAGTTTGTGTGGCGAAATGTACAGGCACAAATAAAGCAGAACATGCAAACACCACTTCATTTTGTTAACAGGATTATACAGTAGCTAAACAAACAGAATGTTCCAAAGGCATGTCTACTGTCATTTTCAATTATGATACTTGTATTTGGCACGCATTCTTCTGTTAAAGCCCCAGTCACACATTCATAATCAGGACTTTCACTCGACTTTGCTCCAGACCACTCCACAACCAAGGTCGGCGCTGGGTTGGGAATAGCCTGGAATTCATCCTATTCTATCTCCAGTTCTCTCCTATGATTTATTTATCTTGAATATGACTTTCCCACTTGTATTTTTCATAATGTATGGTCGACTGGCCATGCGCGGACGATGTTTCAAAGACTAGTAGACAACCTCGACGACCAACTCCCAACCACGGATGACCTTGCTCACGACGAACTCCCAACCATAGTCTATAGACGGTAAAGAGACGATGGTCGGATATGTGTGGCAAGGGCTTTAGAACCGAACGGTGGTTCTGAGTACATAGACATTGTAAACCTGACATGTTTGTACACATGGCACACAAGAATCTACAAATTTTGAAAGCAAACTGCCTCAAGCTTAGTTTTAATACAATATAGTATCTATTAAAACTGAACTAAAAAAATGGTGAATTCATGTGTAATCTGTTATCATTCGATTGACAATGTTGTCCAGTCGTTCTTTTTGTTTATATGTAAACTATCATTATGCCTTTCGGCCTTATAAAGCTGTTTTGAAGCAGGATATACCAGGATCTACAAACAGAAAAGGCCACCCAACTAGTTTTGAAAATATGAAGGCAACGTCAGAACCATCGAACGTCGACGACAATCTAAGACAGGCTTTTCTGTCACAAGGCGGGTGTATTTTGAACGATACGTTCAGATATGTCCGCAGAATGCCGTCAGTTTGCTGTTGCTAAGTTACCGTATGACAACTATGGCGGGTGTTCGATGACCTCTATTACTCAATTTGGCTCTCGTTTTGTTAAATCGCCCCGCTGCGGCCAGGAGTGGCAATGCAGGGTGGGATTTGAAATGAGCTCCTCTTCCTCATGTTACCTCCGCGAGGGAGGTACTGTTTTTAAGTGGTCTGTTTGTGTGTGTGTGTGTCCGCGCTCAAAACCGAAGAGCCTTCTTGTGGATTGTCATGATTTGACGATGATTTAAATTGATGGATGATTAAATAAAGAAACCTGACGTTTTTGGTATCCATGGCCATTAGCGGCTTTCCTTGGGACTACAATAGAACTTATGGATTTTGCATCTTTTGTCTTGCTATGCTGATTCTTTTGATGTGAGGAAAGTGGTCTCGGTTCGAAACACCTAGAAGCTTGTCCTAAATTTACAGGGGTGTTATTGTATTAATTTTTTAAAGAGAACAACTCAAGAAAGGTATGACGAGTAATCATATCATGATTTGGGCCATGTAAGCAGATAAGACAAATATGTCCAAAACGAAATGACAAATAGGGCTATCTTTTGAAAATCAATGAAGAAATTCTAATATGTTTGATTATTTAAAGGTCAAAGGATAGGACTGCATGTTAGAACATCCTCATCAATTTTAAATACAAAGGATAACCACTTAGAATAAATTATGCTAATCAAAAAGTACATATATTTGCATGAAAAATGAGATGAGATGAAGCAAGAAAAATTTATGAAGCTATAGTCAAAATTTTTTGTGTAAAGAAAGCATTCGGCTGCCTTATTTGGTGGTCCCTCCCCTCCTAGTTTACTATTTGAAACATACTGCGTGCAATTTCCCTAGGCATTTAGTCTCTACCAGACTAACTACGTCGGCTATAGGGAGAATATTTGCCGGGGGACTTTGGCCATGGAGGGTTACATTTGGACCCTCTCTCCGTGGCCGACTCCCTTCATACAGTTGACTCTATTTGGCCAATTTCTACTATTTTCCCAGCGACCCTCGGAGGCTGGTAGAGCCTACTAGGCATCAGGGGAAACGAGCTGCATACTCTTTTTTACTATGTGCAGCGCCCACCCACATCATAGGCTGACAGAACTCATAGCTCTCCCCCCTCCACCACCTGTCTATGTCCGTGTACACCTTTCTCTCAGTCGGAGACGCCTGGACGAGTTTCTTACAAAGTTCACAAAATCTGGATTCATAGTCGGGGAGGTTTTTTGGTGGGTTGGTTTTCCAAGCAAAATATCTGCTGTAGTCATCGTCGTTCTGGTCCAGATACTTCAAGTAGTTTGCCAACGCCTCTGCGGTTTCGAAGTCATCGACATGAATAAAAGAGTTCGGTGGAACCAGTCTTTCATAGTCACTCTTTGGAGCGCCGAGTACGACCGGTATGACATCGTAATCAAGGGAGTTATGCCAGAACTTTTCCGTTATGTATTCAACACATTTAAAGTTCTCAAATGCCAAATAGAATTTATACGGACGTATATGCTCCCTTAAGCAGGACAAATCTTGTCTATTTTTCTTACATGAGCGACGAACATTTCCACAGGCTCCAAAAACATCCACTTGGATGTGCTTCATCAATTCTCTAGCATAGCTGAACCTATCCAAATATCTGTAGCAATAACTCGCATACCATATGACTAGCTTATCTTTCTGCTTTGCGTAATCTTTGTTTGGGGGAGGAGGGTTTTCAGCCAGTGCTTTGTAAAGCGGGGTGATATGGCCCCATGGCGCGAGAATGTCGGAATCATTTCTGTATGACATGGTCCAGTTGAAAACGCCTCCATAAGAAACCAAGTCCCAGTCTCTTGTAATGGCAGGAGGCTCATACGCAAAATATACCCAAATCTGATGTTCGGGTCTTGTCGTGGGAAAGTAGTCTCTACGGTAGACTGCGGGTATGTCATGCACTCCTCGGAACACGATGGCGTCCGCATCTTCGGTCTTGATCTTTCTTCGTTTCTTCTTAGAAGTCTTCTCACGGATCTTGATGAATTCACACTGAGGCATGGAGCGACATGGTACCGACTTTGCAGTCGGCCATTTCTTAGTCATGCTCCAGATGATTATTTTCTTGTGATCTGGTGGCTTCTCTACGGACAGGTTCGACGCTTCGACGTTCCATGTTGAATAGAACTGTGCCAACGTATTTTTAGACTCAGAAGAAACGAAGCTGTCGTATCTGGGGAGTGCTGAACGCTGAATCAGTGACACGTTTTCAACTTTATCCTTGGAAACTTCAGTCCTGTTGTAATGGACCAACTGGTTCAAGCTAACCGGCATTGTTGACACATAGCTGTACACGGTGAAAGACATATATACGAAGAAACATAATAAGATAAGACGTTCGCATTTCTTCAATTGGGCCTGCTGGTTTTTAAACTCCATATTTGTCAGTCTTTCAGTTCAATCCGTAAACTCTTGTAGTAGATACAGTATTGATGTGGCGATTGCTGGGTAGTTATGGTTTTTGAACTTTATAATTGTCAAAACTTTGTCTAAATTATCGTTCATTTTTGAGGTGAAGCATTCCATTGGAGCATCACGTCTGTCAATCAACGAGGGATTTTAACTTCTTGTTTTGTACTCCGAGTTCTTGTACTAGGCGTGTGTTCCATTCCTTGTCAGAGAGCCGTTTGGGGTGATTTTTTTTCGTATTGATGTCTGAAACAAACAAATAAGAAGAGTTAATGGATTAACCAGTTGTCCTGACAGTGCTTTTATCTGTAATGTACACAGGATGTATTTATATAAAGCAAAGGTTTTATTTCATTGAATGGCCACACAATTATTGAGCCAGCTTATCGTAAAAACAGCTTAAAATAAACAAAAATCCCCCTGTCACTGAACCCACAACTACTAAAAAAACGCCATCCACTTGGCGCATTTCATATGATACACATCTAACAATAACTATTTTTACGTTATTCTGTCTAGATGTCGCCTATTATGATTGGTTGGTGTGTGCTTTACAAAGAGTTGACAACTTTTTCGTATTTGAGCAACGGGAACGTCATCCAAGACTGATCCTCGAACATGCAGCGAACCAGGTGGGATTACGTATACCTGTGGATCATGCCCTGAACATCGCTGTTTCCAGGGCCGGGTGCCTCTTCTTACCTTTAGTGTTCGCCGTATTGAAGACACTCTATTGTTGTCTGCTTGTATACAAGCATGTTTGAGTCCTATTTTTTTTTTTCTTTCAAAACACGATCACCAACGTTGGCAGCATCGATAATGGCTGTGGTATTTCCTTCATGCTAAAAACTTTTTTCTCTTCTCGTCACTTTTAACTTTCTACGTAAGAGAAAGGTTATAGGTCGTCATCCTACTTTTGTAGACAACTGTAGTGTTTGCCATATTGAAGATGATGTACTGTTGTCTACTCGTCAACAATCATATATACTTGAGCCTCATGTTGTTGTTTTTTACACGCGAGCACGGGTGCAATCGATATTACTGTCAATGCATTATGGCCTCTTGTTGATTCAGGACATCAATTTATTAAGCACAAAGTTAGAGGGGTCATATGCTCGGCCTGTGACCTAGTTGAATACACACGCGAGAGAAATGGTGGCGCGATTTTCTCCACAACAATCTTTCAACATGGCAATGTATTCGTATTCTCTAACTACATGAATAGAAAGAGACGTATCGTATTCTGTTACTACACGAGTAGAAGGAAATATTCACGATGAAATTCACTCACCAGAGACTGAGTAGAACACACCCCAGCTACTAGACAAAACCTTCCCGCCGACTGTTGGTATGTCGTCAGGAGAACAGCTGTAATTGTGAATCTGGTTAGACCGGTTCTCCCTTTCCCAGATTCTACCACCGCCATCTGGATACACATAATTACGGTTCTCCAAACGTCCTGCCAACCAGCCTAATAGAAACCATACCATCGGGGGCTCACTGATATCTCTACGGCACTGGGAGTGATGCCCGCCAGCCCAGACAGCTTAGCACGCTCGGGGTGTGGGTTTACGGCCTTGGATTGAATTACTTCGCCCTCTAGGGCGGCGGCGAAACTGTCTATGGCAGCTAAAGTAGAAAGGCTGCAAAATTCTATATGGCAGCTAAGTGAAAGGCTGACAGAAACAGCTCAATCATAAGTAGACTGGGCCAGGTAATAACACCCCTAAGCCGACTCCTAGAGTGACTATGAAAGACTGGTTCCACCGAACTCTTTTATTCATGTCGATGACTTCAAATCCGCAGAGACGTTGGCAAACTACTTGAAGTATCTGGACCAGAACGACGATGACTACAACAGATATTTTGCTTGGAAAACCAACCCTCCACAAAACCTCCCCGACTATGAATCCAGATTTTGTGAACTTTGTAAGAAACTCTTCCAGGCGTCTCCGACGGAGAGAAAGGTGTACACGGACATAGACAGGTGGTGGAGGGGGGAGAACTATGAGTTCTGTCAGCCTATGATGTTGGTTACTAAGCATAATAAACATGCTCCAGAGAATTTCGTGCATTTCCCCTAGAATCGTAGCAAAGTGTGCATGGAGTACGTCGCACATAGCAAACTTAGATTACTAGTAGGGTTATTTAAAAAACTGTCAACTTTTCATGCCAAAGGTTTAAGAAGAAGACTCCACATCCTCTGGCCACCAAAGACTCCTTTAAATAAGGAATTTCTAGCTGATGCAGCGATTGGATGTTATGATGTTACCCAATGATGAAAGGCATCGATTGATCTCTTACGAATTTAGAGACAAACATAATGTATCCAGCACTCCTTACGTTGTTTATTCCTCTACACTTGTGGGGTATTAACTCCCATGATCAAATGATCTTGATAAAATTCTCAGGTGTGTGTCTCTTAGTAACCGTCATAGTTTGTTGTACTACTCTGATGTAAAATGTTTTTACAACTTTTAACTAGTTTCCTCACAATACTATACCAATAAAACCCTCAATTTGTACACACAAAGTTCACGATAAAACATCTTGAATGTTCCTACACACAGTAACAGTCTAGTTTTATAATAGTCTTCAGAAACCCACAGGAAACCCTCCCTTCAGTGAGTCGCAGGCGGCTCTGATGACGTCACCGTTCTTGGTCACGCCGTTGACAATGGCGGAGGATGCCATGTTGATCACGTGATTCTTCTGGCGCAGACCCTCCAGGACGGCCTAATCATGAATGTACAAACTTTAAGGTAAATAAGGGATCTCGAACCAGTTTATTTTAGTAATGGCAACGATGATGAGGTCCTCTGTTCAAACATAATGTCATACCTACTCTCAAAGCAAAGGTGAGTTTGGAAGATTGAGACTCTCTGCTGACTTGACCCGTTTTTAAATTGATGTACAGACAGTTCATCATCAAATCTTATCGCTCCACTTCTGGATCCAGTGGCGAGCTCTCGGGTTAGCCTCCTGTAGATCACCGTCTGTGCATGTTGGTCCAAGCTCGCAGCTCAGTTAAAAACAAATGAGGAAAATCAGAAGAAAGCCGCAATCTGTCCATCTCAACTCTGCTTGGAGAGTATGCGGTTATTGGATGAGGACCTTTATTATACATATATAGCCACTGGGTTAAGAACAGGTCACATAACAACTAAAGAATAGTAAACAGATCTAGATACATCAAAGAATACATTGTGAACTTACTACAAAAATTATAGACTACATTGATTCGACTTCTCCTCTTGTCTTCGTAATGGTATAAATTAAGGAGGAAAAATGGTTCATGGTCACTGGTTTGTCCAGACTCATTAAAATATAGATTTGTCTTTATAGCTTAGTAGGGGAACATAGATTGTATTTAAGGGTTAATGACTCGCCCCGAGGTGTATATGGTGTCATAACGCCTGGTCATGTGCTATAACCACCGAATAAAACCACCGAGTGAGCTTCCGTTCGAATTTTACTTGAATTGATTTTTTTCCTTTTTTCATGTATGCTAAGGACATTTTGGGGAATTTTAAGACAATAAAGATATTTTAAACAAGGTTCAGAAAAAGATTCATCAAAAAGGTACCCCCATCCACAAAATGCAACGATTTTGTTATGGCATGACGTCAATAAGTGGTGTGTTATGGCGTGATAACAGACCACTTATTGTGGGCAATGGAGGCTTCGGATTGGTCGACGCCATCTGGCCGTGTGATAATAGTCTATAAATCTCAGTTCTCTCTGTGTCGTTATTATACGCACCTCTGGTCTGAACGGCCTGCTTCTCTCCGTGTCCACGTGATCTGGTAAGAGCTGATGATGTAATCGGGGGGTCTCGACGGCAGACCCGATGTCAAGCCCGAACCACAGGTGCTGCATCAGGACCTGGGGTCAAGCAGTTGTCAGAAAAGATATATAAACACTAGACAGGCCAAGGCACAGGAGCCCAAAATATTATTTTTGCCTAAAAATGCCCCCAAAAAACCTCCATAAAATTGTTTTTCAGGCCTTTAGAAAAAATGAAAAAAAACTAGGCATGGGGGTATTACATTCTTTACCTCCATGCCAAATTTCAGATCGTTTGGCCCAAAAATGACGGACTTGAATCGATTTAAATGAAATGACAGGAGAAGGAGAAGAAACCTGACAAAAACAATATATTTCACTCTACCCATTCTTACATTCTTAGTGAAATATAATTAAGCCAATGTCACACATAATCGTTGACATTCATTAACAAAACCTCTTCCAGAAAGCTGGACGTAGACAGGTATGCCAACGGACAGGTATGCCAACGTCATACTCCTTCCTTAATGAAGTTTGTCTTACGTAAGCCGTTGCCGTGGTGATCTTCGTGCCACCGGATGCACCCGTCACCAGTCTGACGTCACCGTTCCCATCCACCACCACGACCGGGTTCATGGACGACATCGGCCGTTTTCCTGGTCTGATGAAGTTTGCTAAGAGGAAGAGTCCAAATTCTTATAAGATTCTTTTGGGATTCGTTCCTTCGGACCCTTGTAGTAGTACATACGGCATAGGCACATAGTGTACATGAGTGCATATAAAAAGGTACATATAGTGGCAAATAGGGCAGCAAGTAAAGTTTCTGTTTCAGTTACACTTCACCTTTAACGTGCTCGAGACACCTCTTCGAACAGGATACTACCATTTTACGTCCCTTCCGAAAGACGGGTTTAGCCTTAACCGATATGCCCTTCCCAGGATCGATCCGTGATCTCCCAGTTAATAAATAATTGAAACCAACTAGAACTCCACTGTGAGACTTCTACGTGAGCTATAAGTACATCCCTACTTTTGAGGGTTCATTTAGAAATACTACTTACGTATGGATCTTGATTTTATTGTTTTATATATGAAACATGTTGTGACGTCACGATGACGTAATCGATAGTTACCCCGGTACCTACCCGGGGAAGGAGGAACTCCGAAAGAGTTGGTGAGGTTGGGCGAGGAGAAATCGTCCATCAGGTTGTTGAGTATCACGCCTGTCGAAGCAGACCGCAACTTGGAGCCGAAACTGATGATGATAAGAGGACGTAAAATACGTAGTTTGCATTTCCAATTTTCATATCAGTTTTAATTATCTATTTCGCCAGGAGATTATATATTCAATATAATTAAAATAGAACAAAACAAACAAAATAAGAAGATTAGACAAAGTAGCGCGGAATGGACTGACGTTATATGCAACTTATATCAACGTCACCACCTGTTCCGCATCAAAATGTGCAAAACAGCAAGTCATTTGAAAAATAACGGACACAGAGTTGAGTGCTTTAAGAAAATCGAGATTCCTAGCCTCTCCTTATGGATTAGAAGGACATAGCTAAAAACATCACCCTGCGTGTAATTGTGCTATGGGTAGTTGACATGATCTCACAATTGATGCTAGGGTCACATTTTCCTACCGGGGCCCGGCCGGGCTGTTTGAGGAAACGAAAAATTAATGCGTATATCAATAGATATGTACAAGCTATACCCTTATTTTTTTTTGGTGCGTTTTGTGTTTTTGTTGTCTTTTGTAGCATACTTTTCGATCCCAAAGACTGCCCGGCCGGACCCCGGGCTGGGAATTGTGACCCAAGCATGACACGGCTGAAGCAAAGTTTTGGTCTGCACATAAATGGAGTTGGGAAAGCAGTCAAATGACATGTAAATGGAACGATATAAATGGAAGTTAACAAACGAAAAAAAAACTCACAACAGGTTGACGGTGCTGGTCACCGACACGGCGTCCCCGTTCGGCGCGAGAACAGACACGTGCGACGTGCCGCCGTCTTCTGGCAGGACGAAGGACGGGCCGTAATACCTGTAGGAAATATACAACATGTGCTAAAAATAACCTCTGAAACTTAATCATCATCATCATCATCATCATCGCCGCTTTCATCTGTCGACAATGCGGGCCACCATTGCTTTCCACGCACTTCTGTCCAGTGCCTGCCTTCTCACTCCTTCCCAAGTGAAGCCCAGCTCCTCCAGGTCTCTCATGACAGTTTTCTACCATGTGATTTGTTGACATCCTCCCCTTCTTTTCTCCTGTGGTACCCAGTTTAATGCCATCCGTGGGAGGCGTGTCCTTGGCATTTTACAACATGTCCCAGCCACCTTATTCGTGCCCTGCGCACCAGAGTAGACAAACTGGGTTGACCCGTTCTCCTGCGCACTTTCTCGTTGGAATAATAACACTCTTTGTACACAACTATTTCATTCGTGTGTGTTATTCAACAAAGCGTATTGTAAGCAGAGACACCTGTGCTGCAGCGCAAAGCGGACTAGTCAGAATTGCCCTGGAGAAGGCCGTCAAGGGAACGTGTGTGTGGAATGAAACACATGATTGTGTACAAAGAGTCTTTTTATTCACTGACTTTTGTTACTGTAATTTCCAAATATGTAGATGTTAACAACTTATGTTTTTTATGAATCATAAAAGAATCATATTACTTTTCACACATGAAGTAAAAAACGTGTTTATAAAGCCTATAAACAAGAGCCTATAAAGGACCCCCTGTGTATATATCTATATAATGTAAATGTGATTGTAGATTATAGAACTGTGATTTCCACATCATGTAGATGTCGTAACTTATGAATTTTTTCTTAATTTGCCAGTATTATTCACCTGTAGTCGTGCGTGGTGCTGTCGGTGATCCTGTGCCGGAGTGAGTCAGCATAGTCATCAGACGTCAAGTTACTGATCAACTGAAAAAAGAACCATGATATCTAATCAGCTACGGTGTGTCAAATCACGTAACATTTCAGTCCCTATCATTACATGACAGTGGCATCGCCATCGTGTGGCGCAATCGGTAGAGTGTTTCGACCAGAACCGAGAGGTCCCGGGTTCGAAACGCCGATATGCCCCGATGTTTTGCCCTTGGGAAAGGCACTTTACACGACTTTCCTCACTCCACCCAGGTGTGAATGAGTACCTGACTTCGGTTGGGGAACGTCGTATTGAGGTCACGTGCTGGCGCCGAATGGCAGCAGCCCAGACCCCTGCGACAGTTCCACAAAGTGCAAGTGTGGAGCAAATATGTATCTGTTCTGTATTATATGATTTTAAACCCTGCAGCAATTCAGCACTGGCTGCCATTAGACGGGTAATTTCTGACCAATAAACCATTACTATTATTATATTCCGCTTGCCAAGGCAACAGCACTGGGGCGTCAAACTATGTCAACTTTCATGTCCAATTATTCTGTATCTGTATCTTTATCTATATAGCCGGTAAACAGCCGCCCTTCAGTGTAACACACCAGCTTTGCAGGCACGCGGCGCCGTAGCAGCTGGTTATATTTCACCGAACGACCTGTCATGTGTGACCTTAGCATATCTAATTTCAAGCATTATTCAAAGCTATCTAATGAGGATGCCGCTACAGTACTTGATGGTGACAAGTTCCACCCTACGACAGTTCTAGGAAAATACGTTTATACTCGCTTGTGGTTGTCGTTTTTCAATTTCTTCCTTTACAGCATGTGCGAGGTCTCAATATATCTATAGTAGAGCATGGGTCGAATATAGAAATACCAACTACCATGAAATATCTCCAACATACTCAAATACTAAGGTCTACAGAACATTATTTGGTATTCTTTGTCGCCTACCTCAGCAATATCTACAAATCTGGGATCTCCGAGCTCGCTTCTCTTGGCGTAGGCGAACTTGAAGGCCTCCACAATCCTGTGGTACGTCAGGATCAGGTTATCGACCCCGTCTACACTGGAGGGGCTGAACCGGTAACCTGTACAAGAAGTGCGAACGTTTTGCCGTGACTTTACTGACAGGTCTTCAAACAGGTATCCCAGTTTCAAGATCATAAGTGGTCCAAGATTGTTTCTACAAGCCGGCAGTAACGATCTTGAATACAGAAGATCTTATTGACGATTAACTATTGCCGGTCATCACAAGGAGATTTTATACAATACTATAATTGTATTTCATAATGCCAACAGTTACAACGCTTAGCAATTGGACATAATTTGTATCCATTTTTGGCAATGTGAAATTGACCTGAAATTACAAAAGGAAGCGAAATATTTAGTTTGAGATTTTTAAAGCCAATACCTGCTGTCAATGTTAGTCAGGAACAAGTCTTCCACCATTTCGATACAATCGACAAGACAAATGATTTAAACTACACAATGCAAGTAATGAAGCCTTGGTGGTGAAAAATAAAGATAAATACCACGATATTTTAACAGGTCTCCTTTTAACCCTTGTCATCAGAAGAATCTTTAAGGAACTTCCTACCGTCTAAGATGTTGAGGATGAGGCTTAAGACGGCCCCGCTAGATGGAGGAGGAGGGGACAGAACCGTCAGACCCCCCGCGAGGGAGATGTTGAGAGGTGACGTCACTTCCACCTGGTAGTCACGCAGGTCTTGCTCTGTGATGATTCCGCCTGGGTTGTTAAAAAGTGAAAAGAGATCTCGATTAAGTTTTAGCTCACTGAATAACTATTTCTTCCACTGGTCGTGAAAGAGAAGACAAACGTTATGTACAGTATTTACAGGTTCATTGTACCGGGGAAATTACCCTAGCTCTTTTTGACAAGCACAGTGAACATTAGACCACGGCTTAACGTCCCGTCCTAAGGACTGCGACCCTTTTGAGTAGCGTGAATGTCGGGTGAGTGCCACAGCCGGGATCGAACTCACGGCTTCTAGTTCCAGATTTATAACCACTGGACTACGCACGCTCCAGTTATGGAGTTTGTATCCATTCTCTAACATCAAGGTTTCCGACAGGTAGGCTGGTTTAGGCTTACAGTCATACAGAGTATCCTCCAGTCATACAGAGTAACCATGCATATTTTTATGTCCTTCGACTATAGAAATGAAGATGAAGTTTGTCATGTATCTGTGTGTGTTTATCTCCATGAAAAATTGAGATATTGTATTGGGTGTGTCTATGTGTCTGTGTGTGTCTGTGAGTGCGTGTATGTGTGTGTGTTTCCGGATGTTTGTAGCCAGCATAACTAAAGAACCTCTGGATGTATTATGGTTGGTATGTGGGTAGGTCTTGGGAAGACGAAGGTCAAGGTCGATTTTTTCCCCCCCTGGTTAAGAAAACTCCTATGTGCCCACCTGCGGCTTGTATGTCGTCTACCAGATTCTTGGCGATCTCCCCCGTGTAGAAGGCGTCTGCACCTCCATCAGCAACCGCACGGAGCGTCTCTGCAAGCTGCGGCCGCTTCATGATCTGGTTTTCTCCCAAAATGTTCTTGTTCTCGTCACAGAAAATGTCACTGTAAACAGGGCAATCAGAGAGGGCAGATTTCAGCCTCTTAAACGCCCTACACACACACATGCACACATGCACACACGAACACACACACACCACGCATACATGGACACACACACACATGGACACACACACACACATGCACATGTCCAAACCCACACACATGTACACATACGCATTAAAGCACACTCACACACAAACACACATACACACACACACACACACACACACACACACACACACACACACACACACACACGCACACACACACACACACACACACACACACACACATGCATACACATACATACATACACATACATGTACGTACATACATACACACACACACACACACACACATACATACACATACATACATACACATACATGTACATATATACACACATACACACACACACACACACCCATATGCGCACACACACGTCAGCATTGGCCTCGCACCATCCCTCTAAATAGTACCTACGAATCCGGACTCAACATATTTACCACAAACCGCTCCAGGGTCTCTTGATGTCGACTGTTTTCTCCTCTATTGCGCCAGCTAGAGAACCTGCTATACAGACGCCCTCCTCTGCTAGCTGGATGGCCGGTTGGAACAGGTCTCTCCACGGCAGCTTCCCGTGCCTCTAGTGGGCCTCCCAGAACGCTCGAATTTCTCCGGGTACAGCGACAGCAAGACCACCTAGAAGTGTACAAGAACAGCTATGCTTTTTCGTTTTGTAGTAGTTGGGTAATGATTATTATCTAACAAGCAGCACAAGATATTAGTGATGACTACTCTGTGAGGGTCCGTTTGGGCAAGGTTTCAAGAGAAGCTAAGGCCATCAGACCATGCCATCGGTAAACCGTATGTAATTAGCAAAACAAATTGGTAATATCAAATGGCGCAGTCTACTGCAGAGGCTTAGACTTGTGGTCCGGAAATGGTCTTGCTAATAAACACACCACTATAACTGTATATCAGTTGCCTTCTCTTTTACAAAATCTTCTAAAAACAGGACATGCAAGTGTTGTTAAAGGAAGGAACCAGTAAATGCAGCATCACCTAGTGTAGAGAGAGTGAGGTTTCCGTGGTACATGTCTTCCGTGGCCGCTGCAGGCGCCATGTCTCTGGCGTTGATAACTTCTGCCGTGTTGGTCTCCTTATTGTAGATCGTCATGAAGAGACCTATGATCAAGTGGTAAGGTGGTTTAGAGGTTAGGGTTGTTAAAATAGAAGCTAAAGGTCCTGGGTTCGAGTCCCTAGCAGGCCCCAATGTTGTGCCCTTGGGAAAGGCACTTGATACCTTTTTCCTCATTCTACTCAGGTGAAAACGAGCACCTAGCTTCGGTTAGGGACGTCATCTCGAATGGGACGTAAAACGAAGAGAGACACACCTCGAACACATTAAAGAACCCACCACAATTACCGAAAAGAGCAGGGGTACTTTCCGGTGTGAATGTACAGTCTGGTCTAACGCAACTTGTACGTATTGAACAAAACTAGTCTGTTACGCCTTAATTTGGTTTACCAGTTTTGCAAAACAAAGAAACAAACAGACAAACAAACCTCCGCCGATCCCGGAACTGTGCGCGTTTACCAGCCCGATGCACAGGAGACTCGCGATGGCGGCGTCCACAGCGGAACCGCCTTTTTCAAGGATGTCACTATAACAACAAGAGTTCGAATATCTCATACCTCCGTGAAATATTCTGAGCTTCTGGTGTGTCTCCTTATATTGGGCTGAATTTTGACATTATGTGGAACAATAGGTAGAACTTATAATCGTGAAGGGAGCTACTTGCATTGGAAACTCATATCTGGTGTCGCAATGGTCTATCAATTGCAACCAACCAACGATACAATGAACAGTGCATTTCAGGAGCAAAGGCAGATATTTAAAAAAATACATCTTGTGCAATAGCCTGACTAATGCTAAGGTCACAATTGGCCCCGGTTCAAGGCAATCGTGCCATAAAGTAATAAATTCATATCAACCTAATCTCCAAGCAGATGTAAGATCTGGCTAATTATCGGTGTTTTACGTTTATTCTTACTCTGTCTAGTATTGTATTTCTAAATGGAGAAGGCGAAATGTGACTAACGCCATAGAGTAAAACTTACCTGCCAATCTTGGAGCACCTTCCGGCATCTGTGGCGACGGCTGCCCGGGAGTACGGCCCGCCGCTGCCCACCGGAGGACCGTACGGATCGCACGGCTCCCCTACGCGGTACTCCCGCCGAGACTTCCAGGTCAGCCCGACGCCCAGGCCCACGGCGAGACCGACCACGACCACCACCGCAAGCACGGTTACAATAACCCACACTTTCTTCGACATCTCTCCTTACTCTAACACGACGTATTCTTTGCTAAACGTACTAGTAGTACAAAAGCTCGTAGCCTGAACGTAGTGCACAGACGGTTAATACATAGCCTGGTACCCACACCTATTATACTGCTGCCTCTTTGGTCAACGATGCTTCAGACTAACGGCCATTGCAGACGATCTACTAGTATATGAACCGAAAGACGGGATATAAGCCTTATATACGCGAACAGGACCTTCTACACCTACGTTCTGATTATCAAAACAGCCAATAAGCGTGGAAATTTTTCCTAACCTTCAACACGCTGTACTAGCCTGACAGATATGGACGCTGTTGCACAGAGTGGACTTTGGCACGGGTTCTACCCTTGCCCTTTATCACATATTAATTACTGACGTCATTGACGTTTCTCTCAAAGGAATGTACAACGTGAGGGATGTCTTAAGAAATACCTTAAACTGGAAACAAGCTGGAAACTGCTTTCATATAAGAAGTCAACCCCCACATTAGTAACGTAGATATCTATAGAGCCTCATTGTAGACTAGCAACGTAGTTTAATCTTCATTATTTGTTTCACTTGGATGCTTTATGTCCCACGTTATGCTTGTACAATGTCATTAAATGTTGTTGACTTGCAGTTAGCTCACGGGCACGAATTCGAAATTAACCTTGTTTTCGTACATTTTGTATTCTGGCTCTCGACGTCATAGGTAACGATAGTGTTCAAACGTAGGCCACGGACTGTTATTATCGCTATATCTGACCCCGGTACCGAAAACAAAGAAGTGCAAACATCGGTTTAGAAAAACAAGCACGCGGTACAATCACATTGATTGAAGAAGGCGTGTTCCATGTACTTAAGGACCTCTCCGCCTCTCAAGACAAGTATATGGCCGGCTTAAGATAGCATGTGTAAATAGTGCCCCTGGTTTGCCCCATGTCAAGCACAGCCTTTACATTTTGTGGCTGTTGTATTGTCACTCTGTGGTCTGGTGTCAAGATGTCAATCATATAAGTGGATGGGTGGTATGTAAAAGACCAAAGTTCTCACGGCAAAGCGTTCGATATTTACATTGCCTAAACTTACTCATCGTGGACAAGAAGTATTCTCCAAGCAGAGATTTCGACGGGGGGGGGGGGGTGGGGCGTAGTAGTGGCCGGGATTTTAAACGTCTTCCTCACAGTTTGCAAGAATTCTAGTTTGTTGTTGTTGCTTTTGTTTGTCTACTACTAGATGTGATTTTCCTTTCAATATGCTGTAAGGTGTGAACTTGATGGTGGCACAATATAATCTTTAATTGGGCACCAGGGAGAATCTTTTAATTAGGGAAAATGCTAATTTACCTTCCCACGGACTGACTGCGTTTTCGATTTCCTCTCATCATCCTTTCATTTACAGACAGAAGGACAACGTCCAGACTTTGCATGATGTACGAAATGACTAATAAACTTGTGGGCGTACTGACTGATAAGTATCTCATGTCAGCTCAGAAGAGGACTAGAAATAGTCATGCTTTCAAGTACCGGAGTTATCAGCCAAGGGTTGATGTGTTCAAAAATTCGTATTTTCCGAGAACCATAGTAGAATGGAACTCGTTGTCATCAAGTACTGTAGGAGCATCTTCACTCAGTAGCTTTAAAGAACGGTTGCAGTCAGATATGCAAAGACTAGCTGTAACAGACCGTTCGATGTAATATGACCAGCTGCTGCCGCGCCGCGTGCCTGCGAAGCTGGTGTGTTACGCTATATGGCGGTTGTACCGGCTATATAGATACAGATACAGATGCACCAAGTCATACTACTTGTATAACAGCATACACCATGCACGCGATTCATAGACTGATCACAATACTCTTATTGTTGGTCCCATCTTTATTTAGTTCGAATAAAAAATCTAAAACTTCGCCTATATGTACACCCTATACACATAGATGCTCTACACAGATGCTGTTCCGTCTATTAGTATTTAAGAATCTATTTAACTTATGATGGGATGTAAACTATCACTAAACCCTGTCATAAAAACTACGAACGCTATTGATTGAAATAATGCCTAATAGTTATTCAGTGCCAGTGCGTATCTGTACCCCGTGAGATTGATTGTACAAACAAATGCATAGTAATCAATAATAGGCATCGATTGCCCATATATGTACGTATAGCGTAAATTTTAAAAATTTCATGCAACAATCAGCCAAATACTCTACACTCTACATTACAAACACTCCTGCATTTTATGCGATTCTAATCATAGAAAAGAGTTAAATGAAAACTGAAAAATTGCAGTTCTTAACAACACTTGTCCTACGGGACCCATATATATATTTATATATATATATATATATATATTGGTTGCACATTACAGAGCTTATATTTGGGTCCCTTATATGTACAGATTGGGGGTATTTTTCAGCTGAGCGCATCACACCGCAGCAAAACGAACCGAATGCGGAAGTCATTGAACTATGCCACAGCAGGGCAGAAAGAGTCAGGGCAAAATGACCTGATTAAGAAATCAAATAAATGAAATAAATTGCGCTAAAAAAAGCCAGCAGGACAAGGGTTAAAGGTCGACGTTGAACGGCATTTCCTTTGCATCCACACGGTCACTTTTCTGCCGGTTTCCCAAGCTAGTTAGCCATGAAAGTACTTTATCTAATAGATACATCAGTACATGACATCGAGTTACACAAAACAGTCAAGGCGAACAAGGTAGTATCCCTGAGACAATAGTGTCAATTCTTTTTTGGGGAAATAAAAGGATTTCATGTAAACCACTTTCGAAGAAGAAAGTTATCATTTCTTTCATTAGATGATATATTGAAGTACAAAAGTACATCTGAACAGTTAAACAATAAACGTCGTGACAAACCATAAAATAATTTTCGCTGCAAAACAAAGTTCGTTATGTACAACCAAGGACAAACATAACAGCCTACATTTCAATGACCGTATGTCACTTTTTTCAGGGCAATAATAACAGGCTCAATCATGCACTGTAGCTATGTGTCGATGCTAACAGGCGGTCACATGCATAGAGATAAGCAGCAATAATGGGGTTCCACACGTCAGCTGTTATGTTACTCATTGGTTGTGATAAAGAAATTTGCCATTCAATCATTCACCAACCTGATAAAATAATCAACGGATAAATTTTCTTAATATAACATTTAACAAGTTTGCTTTAAAACCCTGCGGGGAAGCCTCCTTTGATGGAATCGCATGCAGCAGTGATGACGTCAGACCCGACCCTCGCCACAGCCTGGACTATAGCCGAGCCAGCCTCGTTTATAACGTGACCTTTTTGTAGGAGTCCATCCAGAACAGCCTGGAACGAATAAACACATATTTTCTAAGATATTCAACATTGGATATGAATAGATAAAAATGCATAGCCTCCAAGCAGGCCAAATGGATTGCAAAGACCGTATCCAACTGGAAGAAGGATCTTGTATAGCAATCCAAGGTTGCAAAACATACTTCTTCTGCCAGTTTGATACGGTCTTCACAACCTATAGATCTGCTTGGAGATTAAAAAATGCACAAGAATAAACATGTCTATGTAAAAGGCAGTCCCATATGTTGTCAGGCCGTAGGGGTAGTGGGTTGTCAATCCACTGTATAAGGGGCACAGTGGTGCTCGCCCCTCTCCTTCCACAGCATTCTACCTCGCCGACCGAGGGCAGAGTGGAGGGAGGAAAATGGTGTTAAGTGCTTACGAAGGTCAAAACGGCCAGCAAGGAATGCCAGTACGTCACTATTCCTGAAGACGGCTCAAACTACTGGTTTTCTTCTGGTGGTCACATTCTGTGTCTAACCCTAACTAATCCCTACTAGATCCATCTCTGGCGTGAACATTCTCTCTGTAACCCGACCCTACCCAACTCTGGTGTCTCTAACCCTAACTCTAACCCCTAACCCTGACCCTAATCCATCCGTACCCACCTCTGGCGTCTCTAATCCTAACTCTAACCCCTAACCCTGAACCCTAACCCATCCCTACCCACCTCTGGCGTCTCTAATCCTAACTCTAACCCCTAACCCTGAACCCTAACCCATCCCTACCCAACTCTGGCGTCTCTAATCCTAACTCTAACCCCTAACCCTGAACCCTAACCCATCCCTACCCAACTCTGGCGTCTCTAATCCTAACTCTAACCCCTAATCCTGACCCCTAACCCATCCGTACCCACCTCTGGCGTGAACAGTCTGTCTGTAACCCATCCCTGCCCAACTCTAATCCTAACTCTAACCCCTAACCCTGACCCTGCCCTGACCCCTAACCCCTCCCTACCCAACTCTGGCGTCTCTAATCCCAACTCTAACCCCTAACCCTGACCCCTAACCCATCCGTACCCACCTCTGGCGTGAACATTTTGTCTGTAACCCATCCCTACCCAACTCTAATCCTAACTCTAACCCCTAACCCTGACCCTGCCCTGGCCCCTAACCCCTCCCTACCCAACTCTGGCGTCTCTAATCCCAACTCTAATAACCCCTAACCCTGACCCCTAACCCATCCGTACCCACCTCTGGCGTGAACATTTTGTCTGTAACCCATCCCTACCCAACTCTAACCCCTAACCCTGACCCCTAACCCTGACCCCTAACCCATCCGTACCCACCTCTGGCGTGAACATTTTGTCTGTAACCCATCCCTACCCAACTCCGGCGTCTCTAATCCTAACTCTAACTCCTAATCCTGACCTCTAACCTGACCCATCCGTACCCACCTCTGGCGTGAACATTCTGTCTATAACCCATCCCTACCCAACTCTAATCCTAACTCTAACCCCTAACCCCTCCCTACCCAATTCTGGCGTCTCTAATCCTAACTCTAACCTTTAATCCCTGACCCATCCGTACCCACCTGTGGCGTGAACAGTCTGCTACTTTCAATGTCGACCCGCTGCGGGACCAGCTGGTGGTGCATCCGGGGCTTCTCCACAGCGTCCTTGATGTTCAGTCCGAACCACAGGTGCTGCATGGCCGCCTGGAGTCAACGTGGTGGACGCATGGATGGTCAAAGTAAATTCAGACAATAGCCATAACGAAGAAATTCTATGACTCACGCACATACAAACGCACATACCAAACAAATACATGCAAACACACATACCAAACACATACATGCAAACACACACACACACACACACACACACACACACACACACACACACACACACACATACATACATATAAACAAACACATACATAAACACACACACAAATACACATATATTTTCAAACGCACACTCACACACACACACACACACACACACACACACACACACACACACACATACATACACACAATGTCTGTATAAACCAATTAGAGAGTTTGATATTGCATATTTGACACGTTTCTACAACATCAAACGCACTACTTTTGTGCATCATTACATAGATGTTGTAGTAGACCTTACGGAAGTTCCTCTACTTCTGTTGCGTCAATTTAGTATTGATTTTCATTGTCAGAGATTGATCTCCATAACCTCGTGCGTATCTGGATATGAAAATGATTTTACAGAGAAAAGTGTCCTTACGTAAGCCGTTGCCGTGGTAATTTTGGTTCCTCCCGAAGCCCCGACCACCAGCCTGACGTCATTGTTGGAGTCCAGCACGACGACAGGCACCATGGACGATAGGGGGCGCTTTCCGGGCCGGATGAAGTTGGCTGATGAGAAAAGGGAAATGGTCACAGTACACCGATTATGACCTCCGTGAAAAATTGGGGTGTCGGTTTTGGTGTGTGTGTGTGTCTGGATGTGTTTCCGGATATTTGTGTCCAGCAAAATTTAAGAACATCTGAATGGATAAATAGCAATGTTCTTTATTCACAACCGTTTAACCAAGTATGTTACAAGAGTCGAGTATTGCCCTGATGAAGATGACAGACAGTCATCGAAATTGTCCCTGATGAAGACGACAGACAGTTAACGAAACGTCGGCTCTTGTAAAATGCTTGGTTGTGAATAAAAGAACCTTGCTATTCAGTCATTCGCCAACCTGATGAAATCATTCACGGATCTGAATGGATGGTGATGATATTTGTTATGTGGGTAGATCAAGGTCAATGTCTATTATGAACCCTCTGGTGTTTGACCTTGGTTCTGCAGCAGAACTTCCAGTTTTGATATCTCGTGTTCTAGACAAGCTTAAGGTCTGGTAACGATTGTTGGATGTTGTACTGAAGATATTCTAAAAGTAAGCGAATTCTGGTTGTCATAATCTGAACCGTGACTATTAGCTGGTAACTTGGTGACCCCGGTTCGAATCCGGGAAGGACATCCTGGTTGTTGGTGCATTCGTCTTTCCGAATGGACGTGAAATGGTGGTCCGTTGATCGAGGAGGTGCCTCGGGCACGTTAAAAAGGCTATAACAGCCTCATTACTCAGATGGGTACATACCTACTTATCTGTATCTGTATCTATATAGCCGGTATAACCGCCATTCGGCGTAACACACCAGGTTCGCTGATGAATGTGATACATAACATTTAAATTGCTGTGGCTATGTACCCATGCACGTACCTGGGGAAGGCGGCACCCCGAAAGCGTTGGTGAGGTTTGGGGTGGAAAAATCGTCCATCTCGTCGTTGAGGATGATGCCGGTCGACGGAGAGCGCAACTTCGCGCCGAAACTAGGGCCACAATTGAAGGATATCAAAAACAGTACAACATGCAATGATCAGAAACGAAGAAAGACACCAACAATGGTAATACCCAGACAAACAGATAGGGGTCTCCAAAAACATAATCGTTTGAATCTTGAGTCAAGTTTTGCCCAATCTTGGAACGTTTACCCTATTTTGCAACACAGACCTTCTTCAAAAGTGCTGACCCAGCTGCTCAGGACACGTGACATTAGAGAAGTGTGACGTACAACACACGTTTAGTTACGGAAGTGTGATATAAGGACACGTGACCTTACTGAAGTGTAACGTGACGAGACGTCATCTTGCGGAATACGTGACGTAACGGATATTTGACATGCAGGACATGTGACGTTACGGAAGTGTGACGTACAGGACACGTGACATTACCGAAGTTTGACGTACAGGACACGTCACCTTACGGAAGTGTGAGGTGTAGGACATGCGACTTAACGACAGTGGGACGTACAGGACACGTGATGTTACGGAAGCGTGACGTTACAAAAGCTTGACTTACTACAGGTTGATGGTGCTGGTTACGGACACAGCGTCGCCGTTAGGTCCCAGTACGGATAGGTGTGAGGTGCCGCCGTCAGGTGACAGCGCGAAGGACGGGCCGTAGTACGTGTAGTTGTGCGTCGTGGAGTCGTCTATCCTCAGCCGCAGGGTGTCAGCGAAGTCACGGGACGTCATGTTTCTGACGAGCTTTTAAGGAAGAAAGAATAGAACACTATTCAAAATTCAGCTTGATAGAAAGTTCATTGCAAATTCATGCCCGTAGGCTAATTGCAAGTACATGTACATGTAACACGGAGTGGACTGACAGACAGTGATGAACAATATAACATATTACTACTCTAATCTTACCTACTGACATTGACCGTCTGAAAAAGTGGGGAAATTAGAATGGAAAATAGTAGCCTCTTTCAACAGCTTATAAATGCGGACTGTCGCATTCCAACGCATGCTGTTCCATAGTGTGTCGCGGCAGGTTTGGAGTTCAACAGGAGAATAAGCTTCATCAAATTGATACTTGATTTGAACCTAAAGGTCTTTTGAAACAACCGAAGGTTTTGTACCTCCTCGATCTCTACGAAGTTGGGGTCCCCCAGCTCAGTTCTCTTGGCGTAGGCGAACTTGAAGGCCTCCACAATCCTGTGGTATGTCAGGATCTGGTTATCGTCTCCGTCCACACTGGAGGCGTTCAGTCGGTAACCTGCAGAGTTCAAAGAGAAATCCAAGATCTCATACCTTCGTGGACTTTTTTTGTGAGTTTTTTTGTGTGTGAATGTCTTATTTTACTTGCTTATTGTGAATCTAAATGTTGAGTTAGATGCCCAAAGGTTAGGCGTGACGGATCATGACATTGCAATACAGCCAGCTGCTTCCTCGCCGCGTACCTGCGATGCTGCTGTGTTGCGCCGAAGGGAAGGCCGTTTTATCGGCTATACAGATACAGAACCTAGTGTGTTACCCTGAGGGGCGGTTATACCGGCTATACCATGAGATACAGAAGCTAGTGTGTTACCCTGAAGAGCGGTTATACCGGATACAAGTATACAGATACAGAAGCCGGTGTTTTACACTGAAGGGTGGTTTTTCCGGCTATACAGATTCAGATACAGAAGCTGTTGTGTTACACTAAAGGACGGTTATACCGGCTATATAAATACAAAAGCTGGTATGTTACACTGAAGCTTAAGGGTGGTTATACCGGCTATACAAAAAACTGGTGTGTTATATACAGGCTATATACATATACATATACAGGTACAGATATAGAATTCCTTGGTAATTCTGTCTATGCATTTCGATGACTTCCTGTGGGATTTTGGGCAAAACCAGCCTTCTAGACGAAGTTAGCAGTGCCTTCCTACCGTCTAATATGTTGAGGATGAGACTTATATCCGCTAGCTGGAGGGAGGTTATGATTGCATTATGACGTTATGGCCGTATAACCAGAAGGAATGGGTGTTTTGATTGCTTTCGTTTGGTTTGGTTCGGCCAATTATTCGTAAAACTATGTCTTCCTACCGTCCAGGATGTTGAGGATGAGGCTTAAGACGGGTCCGCTAGACGGAGCAGGAGACGACAGCACCGTCAGACCCCCCGCGAGGGAGATGTTGAGAGGAGGAGTCACTTCTGCCTGGTAGTCACGCAGGTCCTGCTCTGTGATGATTCCATCTATGAAAAAAGAAATCGAAGATTTTATAGCGATACCTCAGTTTTCTTGTGAATTTCTTGTTTTATCCATTTATGTTGTGACTTTCGGGCTGATTCGGTCTATGCATTTCTCCATCGGCCTCGTAACACACTAGTCATTCATATGGCAGGAAATTAAAGAAATGGAATGAGATAACCTCTCATAAACTATTTTGGGACCTTTTGTCTAACTTCCTGTCAGTGACGTCCCCGACGTGCCTAGCGTGTGAATATAAATGTGGAGGCGCACACGGACGAACAGACTCACCCAAAAGCAAATACTTCCCTTTCGCCAAGGTAATAAAAGATTTTACTATCTCTTGTAACGTCTATGATCTTTTGCCACACCCTTGCAAAAGTAAAGGGTACACAGGGAGGTCATGAGACTTAAGGATTCGACATTTGTAGCGACACTTTCCCGATTTATGTGTTCGTGTGGTTCAAGTATCAAGTCCCACATACAACAAAGCAAGGTACAATCGTGACAAAATGGATGAAGAAATGAAAACGTAATCTTTAGCCTGAAAAGGCTGAAATCTTGTGAGTACTACAACATGGCATCACTTAACCATATAAAAGGCATTAATCTGCAAGCGGATCTTCGGGTAAGATACTAGTAATCGCTATTACTAGAAGTATTAAACAAAGAGGCACTGTCTTTGCTTAATATATACCGATTCTGTCACCGATTAATCTGCTTGTAGACTAAAATTCATCAAACTTTGACCTACCCGCGTCCTGTATGTCCTTCACTAGATTCTTGGCGATCTCCCCCGTGTAGAAGGAGTCTGCACCTCCATCAGCAATCGCACGGAGCGTCTCTGCAAGCTGCGGCCGCTTCATGATCTGGTTTTTTCCCAGAACGTTGTTGTTCTCGTCACAGAAAACGTCACTGGTGGAACAAGCAGAGACGAAGATCGATTAATCTTTTTCTTCCATAAGTTCAGAACTTATTCATATCTGTACAGATTTTCTGGGTGCACAAATAACGGTACAACGGAACGAAATCAGCGTTTTGGTTTAAAGGGGCTTCTAAAAGTCAAAACAGATCTTTATAAAGAAAGTCAAAATTTGCCTAGAGTGTTCTATGTGATTGAACTTTTCATGAGCCTTTTCATCATCTTTATCAACCAATCCCTAGTTCAATACCTAGAAGTGGTCAAATATTGCCTTGCATTGACCAAACTCTTTGAAAAAAGAGTCTTTAGTATGACTCGGCCCGGATCTAACTCACGATATACCGAATGCAAAGAGAACACTCTACCCACTAGGCCATTGCACCGGTAAACTCTCTTTTCAAGTCAACCTACCACATATGGCTCTCTGGGCTCTCTATCAGATCTTTGCTACGGTCGATGGCTATACTCATCGCATTGCCAATACAGAATCCCTCCTCCGCGAGCTGGATAGCCGGCTGGAACAGGTCCTTCCACGGCAGCTTCCCGTGTCTCTGGTGAGCCTCCCAGTATCCACGGATCTCTCCGGGTACGGCAACGGCAAGTCCGCCTGGAAAGAAATGAGAAGTAAGAGTGAATTCGATCCAGTTAACTGAATGGAGAGCTAGTCTTCTACTGGCCGTGACAAAGAAGACAAAAGACAAACGCTACATGTTATAGTAAGACAAATTTTGTGTTGGAAATTACAGTTCAACCAGAGAAGAAACAGTCACGAAAATACGTCACTGGAAAAGATCATGACATCGTGAACATAGTTTGTACCAATTTTCCTACTGGCCTCCATAGCAGGATCTCTTTGCCTTTTTTGGGCTTTTGCTAATGACTTCTTTTTGTACTGGGTCGTTTGTGCAGCCAGCCCTAAACAATTAGGCTCTATCTAGTGTATGTATTATGTTGTTTTATTGTGTAATGAGCCCTGGAAGATTAGCCCCTAAAGGGGCTAAAGGGCATCTTATAAATCAAACAGCCACCCAGTACGAAAAGAAGTCACCAGCAAGAAGTGTCCCAAAACAAGGCCCAAAGAGTCTGCTATGGAGGCTACTCTCAGACTAATTTAGCAAGTACCTGTGGTAGATGACGCTGATGCGTACATGTTTTCGGAGGCTCCCGCGGGGGCGGTCTCTCTGGCGTTGATGATATCTGCCGTGTTGGTTTCCTTGTTGTAAACGGTCATGAAGAACCCCCCGCCGATCCCCATACTGTGCGCGTTCATGATGCCCACGCACAGGAGACTCGCGATGGCGGAGTCCACGGCAGAACCGCCCTTCTCAAGGATATCACTGTGACAAAATAGATCAGAACAAAACATAAACGTCTTCCAAGTTATCAAGTAAACTATGCAATCATAGGTCGTCCCGAATATCAACGTACAATGAAATCGGTAATGCTCTAAAGAAATGTAACTGTTTAAGTCATTTCCACACCAAACAATGCATGGAGTGACGCCAATCTCAGTTTCATATAGCCCTTGGGCCACACATCCATGGGAAGGTATAAGAAAGTTGATAATTCGATCAGATTAAAGTCTTCAAACTTTAGCCTGGTATCCAAACCTATCATGACTGACGAGTCCCAGCGCCGACAGGTTTGGCAACCAGGCTATTCAGATAGCCACCATAGTAGGCGGTCTGGGTCTTGGGGGGGGGGGGGTGTATTTATAGTGTACTTTTGCCAGGGGTCTCCCTAAAGAATGGTACAGTGGCGCTCCTCCATCCTGTTCTAATCCCAGCTCCATCCTGTTGATTTTCAATGTTAGGGCATTTTTTCCAATTTTTACCCAGCAAAGCCTGTAACTTTGCTCAAAACTAGAAATTTCAGGTGTAAAGCTGAAGTTGCAGAAGATAACTTCCATTATGTCTGAAAAAGGCAAAAGGCAACATCCGCTCTCCTTTTGAGAGTTGTGCGCCCCCTCCAGACCTCCCCCCTCGCGACACGTATCCTGTGCCCGGCACCCTCCCCCCCATCCTGCTATATATTTCTGGGGAGATCCCTGTTTGCTGATGATTTCTTCTTGTACTGTGTCGTTTGTGCAGTCAGCCTGTAACCTACATGTACATCATGTAGAAGCCAAATAGTTACGGACTGGCCGCACAAACGACCCAGTACAAAAAGAATTCAGCAGAAAAAGTACATTATAAGCCCCAAAAAGAGAGCCTGCTCTTGAGGCTACTATTCAGACTTACCTGCCGATTTCCGAGCACCTTCCGGCATCTGCCGCGACGGCAGCCCGACTGTACGGCCCTCCGCTGCCCACGGGCGGACTGTCCGCCTGGCAAGACTCCCCAACGACTTTCTCCTGACGCGATCGTCTCGTCGACAGCCCGACGCCCAGCCCGATAGCCATGACTAGCGCCACGACTATCGCAACGGCAGCACCGGCCATAACATATTTCTTCTGCATCTTCTCCCAGATTCCTCGATGCGGCTGTTTTTGTAAACTGCAAGAAAAATCAAAGCGCGTGTTAGAAATGATGAGGTAGATAAGTACACAAACTTCTACTGTGGAACCTGAATCATGGAAACAGAAACCGCGGGAGACCGCATAAGACATAACGTTGGGTAACATAAATTCGCGGGGTACTTAAATTCGCGATTTTTCGAAAACGGGGTATTTAGGGATATGTGCTAGATGCAACATAAGTAATACCGCTAGAAATGCAAACCTGACAGACTTACGTATTCAGAACACTGTCTGAAAAGCTTCGATAAGCATGGATTATAAGGCGACGAGGTCAAAAACTCCCCGTCCCTTATTGGAACAGTCAGAGGGCTTCGTGGGAGAATCACACAACATGGTTGTCGACTGGTTTATAAGAAAAATGTCACATCCGCTTCCTGCTAAACACAATTATTTACAAGACAACTTATTACAATCTCTTTTGCTAACCTGCAACTGGATTCTAAGTGTGATCAATCATCAAAACTCCTCTCTGTTGCTACAACCTACGGCACGTGTATTTTCCCGCCGCCATATTGTTAACCAGAATCCTGTTGTCAAGCAGACGACAAAGGTTTGTGAGGAACACTTTTTTGTCTAAATGCTGCGTGTGATAGTGGACTGAGGAAGATATTTTCCTCAAAGTTTGCTCCTAACACAACAAGGAACACATGGACATAGTAGTATTACCATTGCTACGGCATCCAGCTAACTTGCCATGAATAATGTAACGTTACACGTTGCCCGATGATGACGATGGGCCGACTTTGAGTGAAGTTCTACCGACTCAACACACGGGTTGTTCCCGAACTGGCCTGATGTGTGCGGTACGGCCGTTTTTTCGTGTATTTTTTTTACTTGGACACGTCTATATCCATAGCACTCTCCTCAAGCCAAGGATGGAACGAATAGCTGCTGTATAAAATGAGATTAGCGGTAAGATATTCAAGACGAATCTTCTCTCCCGAATTAATGTGCCCCCCTGTCCGACAGCAGTTTCAAGTTTAAATATTATGGTGTCAGCACGACTAGAGACAAAATCTACCATATATATGATTAGTGCAAAGATAGTACATGATACTGACAGAATTATGGAAAAAAAGGATGGTTTATTGTTCTGCTAGATTGATTTCAGTCAACCATTATCGGAAAAATCCCGAATTTATGTTACCCAACGTTATATCGAAGAACTTGAAGCAGGCAGCGGTTTGGACCTACGCCGTAGCGCGCGCAGTCCATTGGTTAGCGATCTTGCCTCTGTAACAAGAAGCCCTGGGTTCGATCCCGGCTGTGTCACTCACCCGACATGCACGCTACCGGAAAGGGTCGCAGTCCTTAGGACGGGACGTTAACCACTGTTCATTGTGCTTGTCGAAAAGAGCTAGGGGAATTTCCCCCGGTATAATGAACCTGTAAATACTGCCCATAACGTCTGTCTTCTCTGTCACGACCAGTGGAAGATAAGCTCATCTGTTCATTGAGTTCATTTGAGCTAAACTGGTTCAAGATTACTTAACTTTCCTCCTTTCCTTACCAACTGTCTGCAGCGATGGGCGACAGAGTTGTATATGGCGACAACTAGCTATGAGATGATTCTGAGCGAGCTCGACAGACTACGTGAGTTAGAAACAGTTATTTACTTGAGACCGGCCACTGACACTGTAACTGTCTTATTTACATCTCACCATGTCATCTCAAGGAGGCCGAGCGGTAGTCTTAACTCTGGAAGAGTGTTCCTTTTGTAAACAGGGCACGCCTTCCTCAATCAGACAAATTGCCATGAGTGCATGTTTTGCGCTACTGTAACGTTACATGTATGTGTTTCGGGATCTTTCTAACCAAACCTCCTTAAGCCTTGATCTGATTATCGCACTCCGCTTTACTAAATATACTGTAAATGCAGAAATGTTCGCGGTGTTTTATGTTCGCGAACATTTTGTCCAATACTGTGACAGTATGGGACTATAGCACTGCCGCAAAACCACTGCAAACACTCCATTTTCGCCTCAGCGCGAAATAAAAACCACGCGAACTTCCTACTATGACAGGTTTGCCACTCTTCTTATCTCACTAGGTCAGTTCATCATGTTCCCAAATACTTACCTGCGCGTATCTGAATGTTTATGTTTGCTTACAAAACGTTCCCTAGTTCTGTCAGTCAGTATGAAAGGCCAGGACTTACTGCGCAAATACGGTACAGTACAAATAGGCGCTGCGTGTTTATGTTTCATCCCACTATGTTTGTCTCTTATCTTCTCAACGTTTTGTTCTCCTATTGGTGTGGTGAGCATGCAAATAAAGCACAGTTCCGGAAGGGCTGTTTCACAAATGATGTGCAAATTTACTACTCTTCAAGCAGAGGTTGGTGGGGAAGATTGTGATCTTCTTATCATGATGTGCCCCGATTTCTTTTCCGAACGTTGACGGTGCTGGCGCCGCGTTGACGTAATGGTTAGGGTGTTTGGCGGAGAACCCAGAGGTCATGGTTCGAATCCCCTAATATGCCACCGATGTTTTGCCCTTGGAAAAGGGCACGACTTTCCTCACTCCACCCAGGTGTAAAAATGACTTAACAGGAACAAACTTATACAAATTACAAAACATGCTTGGAACCCATTCATCAATCAGTGCTCTTAATAGTTCGGCATGTGTCGTGGCCAGGCCGCGCTGTCTTTGGTCAAAGGGCAGGCGGAGCTCTCTGCCTCCTGGTGGTCGCTAGGTCATCTTTTGCATCTGTTTCACGCGGTAGGAGTTTCTTTGACCCTTGATTGACCAATCAAACTCCTATTACGTAAAACTCCGACCGGGAGCCAACGATTATTTAGTACCCTGGTGGTGGAAAGCTTGGCATAGCCAATTCACGGTAGACTGGATGCCAGGCTATGTGCGTTTAACTGTATCTGTATCTATATCTTTCTAGCCGGTATAACCGCCATTCGGCGTAACACACCAGCTTCGCAGGCACGCGGCGCGACAGCAGCTGGTTAACTTACACTGAACGGTCTGTAACACCTACTCTTTGCACCTCTAACTGCAGCCGTTCTTTAAAGCTATTTAGTGAGGGTGCTCCTACAGTACCTGATGACAGCGAGTTCTATTCTACTATTTTTCTCGGAAATTACGAATTCTTGAACACATCAATCCTTGGTTGATAACTTTGGTACTTAAATGCCTGACCCCTAGCCTGGAAACAGTCAGGCATCAAGGCCATTAACCAGTGGGGACCGCGCACGCTACAACGTGACAATGTTGACAACATGACTCGATGTCGTTAGTAAAGTGTAGTTGCATGGGATGACGTCAGCTCTTAGTAACCATGGCTGTGACAGGTCGGTTCTGGCGCGCCATCATGGTCTGCTCAGACGGCATGTAAACAACGATATCAGGATCTGCCTTGATAAACCTGACGGCGTTACACGGACCTTCAACCCGGAAACTACTAGTCACACAATGGAACGGCTTTTCACGGTGGTTTTAAGTTCGCGGTGAAGAGCTCACCGCGAAAATCGCGAACGTAAACCACCGCGAACATTTCTGAATTTACATACAGTATGGGAAACTGCCGGGATGCACCCCCTTTCCACTAGGGCTACGTTAGGAGGTGACCAAAGCTAACAAGGCTGGAATCCAGGCTATCCCAGAGTTAGTCCCTGAGAAACAGGATATTGGGGGGACCGGAGGTCTGGCATCCAGACTACTGTAATTCACTTTATCTTCACGGCAGCAAAATTTCACGGTGTAAGGAAAATGGACATTTTCACTGAACTTTAACTTCACGGAACCGATGTGTGAGGGAATTATGAATAATTACAACATGTTTTTCACGGGGATGATAAGTTCACGATACAGAGGTTACAGTGAAAAGAGTGAACACTAAGTTATAGTGAAAGAAACAAGAATGACAAGTATATAGTTTGAAAAATCTATCGTTACAAGGTCATGGACCCAGAGTTCGAATCCAAGTTCGTTGTCGCTCGCCTGGCTTGTTACTATTGAAAGGGTTCCTGCCCTTGGGACTTTGGATCAATACAAGTGGTATTTGATTATTTGATTTTGATTTATTTGGAAGTGTGAAATGACACATGCGGCCAGGGCTACAGAACTAAACCGGAGGCAAGCCCTGGTAAGTGGCCAGAATACAATATACAAATGCTAGTAAAATGGTTTCGAATTACAATGCACTTTTAAATGGTTACAATGCGTTAACAGAAATAGCTTTTACGTAGGTTATACAAACTTTACAAAGCAGGGAGAGATTCTAGATACGGAGACGATCTGTTGCTAACATTATGTATGCGATATCTGCGATAACAAAGGGACGTTTTAGACTTGTATTTAAAAGGGTAGGGACGGTTCTCTGAAACATCAACAATTTGTCAGAGTTGAATGAAGCTATATAGCTACCCATCTGTTTGAAAATTTCAAATAACCATTTGCAACTTGTATTTGACTTCCTGGTACTGAGTGGTACACCATCCATTAACCTTTGATCTTGCGCATGACTTTTGACCTTAATGGCACAAATGAGAAAGCATTTTGTACTACCCCCCCCCCCTCCCCATAAGAAAGAATACTTTTCGAAAAAAATGCATTTTTATTCATGGAAATCATAGCATCCGACCGTCCACAACCACAGGTATTGTAAGAAAATAACGATTCTGTAAAAGCCCTGTAAAAAGTTTTCCCCCTCCTTTCTCCATTTTCTCTTTCACACAACTATGCGCCAAGGTCGTTAGCTTGGATACCAGACGTCGACTGTCCCCAGGGCCACGTCCTCGGCTCTAGGGCCAACATGTCCCCTGGGAAATTTTACAACAGGCCCCTTAAGTTATGAAACAAAGGAGCAAGTAGAAATTAAGTAGAAATCAAGTACAAATCAAAGGAGCGAGTAGGAACAAGTGATCCCAACCGAGATTCGAAACCCACGCCGAAACCGGCAGCCCAGATCACAGGCACGCACGCCTTAACCACTTAAGGCTAAAAGGTCGCGACCAGTTAGACTGGTCAGTTGGAGGCGCTTGAACCCCCACTGTAACAGTTATACACGATAGATATTACAGAGATCAGTGGTCTGGCATCAAAGCTAAAGTTTATTTTTCTACGGTCATTTGGAAATGAACAGAGTCCTCGGAGTAGTACTTGGAACTGTAATGCATTGCCCCACCCCGCCAAGTGTATGATGTCACGGTGAGACAGCAACTTTGCGACTGACTGTTGAGTCCGTCCTGTCCCCTTCAACCCGGGTGTAAACATTCCGAAACTAACCTAATTTGGCACTTCGTCCCAGCATTATCATAGTGGCTTACAATAACGTGCGTTTCAACCAAAGGATCCTTGTGCTGATCTAGCCTCTACCACTGGCCCCGTGGATGGCTGGGAAAATAGTAGAAATTGGCCAAATAGAGTGAATAGTATGCTAAGGGAGTCTGCTACAGAGAGAGGATCCAATCTGTCATCCTACGAACCCTGAAAGTGAAACCCTGGCAAATATTCTCCCTATATCCGGCGTAGTTAGTCTGGTAGAGACGAGTGCTGACCACTATAGCGTCGTCCCGTCAAAACCGTTTATTGATTACATGATTACAGAGATTAAAGTTCATTTACTTCTGATAAACGTCAGTGTAAGTGCCAAGCTGTCTAATTCGAAACATATCAGATTGTACCACCCCGCTCACAGTGCACACGACACGAGGAACGCGAGCTATGCGCGACCTAAATTTTGGCCCGGCTTGCTCGACGATTAGTGACTTTTGGGGCAAAAAGATCAAGTGTCCGATGCCCAAGCCTTTACTTGTGTGTGCTCTGGTATTGTTTGAAAGCTTGCCAACGCCGTCCGTTGACGTTGTAGCGTGTACACAGGCGAATTGCGATCGACTTCGCGTCGCAGTGAAAACTATGGAACGCCAGGTATAAAAACGTCCTTGTTCGCGATTATAGGTCGCGGAGGGCTTGGAAAATAGTTGAAATTGGTCAAATAGAGTGAATAGTATGCTAAGGGAGTCGGCTACGGAGAGAGGGTCCAATCTGCCATCCTAACGGAGCCTGCAAGTGAAACCCTGGCAAATATTTTCCCTATATAGCCGGCGTAGTTAGTCGTAGTTAGTCTGGTAGAGGCCGTAGTGCTGACTACTCTAGGATCCTCTAGCGCCGTCCCGTCGAAATCGTTCATTGATTACATGATTGCCGAGATTAAAGTCCATTTACTTCTGATAAACGTTAGTGTAAGTGCCAAGCTGTCTAATTCGAAACATATCAGATTGTACCCCGCTGTGCACAAGACACGAGGAACGCGAGCTATGCGCGACCTAAATTATGGGCCTGCTTGCTCCACGTGATTAGTGACTTTTAGGGCAAAACGAACAGGACTTAAGGTGGTTTTATTAAGACGAAGTGTCCGATGCCTAAGCCTTTACGATCCTTTACTTGTGTGTGCCCTGGTATTGTTTGAAAGCTTGCCAACGCCGTCCGTTGACGTTGTAGCGTGTACACAGGCGAATTGTGATCGACTTCGCGTCGCAGTAGAATCTATTGAACGCCAGGTACAATAACGTCCTTGTTCGCGATTATAGGTCAAACTGTATGACACAGGACGAGGCTAAGAGGGTATAGAATAGCGCTACAGTTGTAAATCGGGCGGGTACAAACTCACCCCCCCCCCCACCCCTTAACTCTGGTCCTAATTTGCGGTTCACGTTTGCACATTTTACAAGTGTCTCTGGGTGAGTACACGGCTCACTTCCTGCTGAAAACAAGGTAAAAACTCACCTGTATGATGTGGTTCCGTGGTTACAAGTGGTACCTGTGCTACACTTCGGTCCTTGTGCGTGTCGCGCGACCTTGCGCCCTTAACGGGTCAGTAGAGAAATCAGACGACTTGTTCGTAACCGGGCAGGGCGAGAAATATCGGGTTTCAGCGGGGGGAAGCGACAATCTAGACCATTCTCACCTGCCAGGGAGCGCGCCAGAAGTTCGCGTGATCCTTACAAACAACCTTTATTCTTTCTTCCTCGCTGATCTCCAAGCAGATGTTGGGCGGAACGTTGGCTTTTCTGAACTTTTCTGACTGCCCATTTTTTTTCGATGGGCGAGTTTTTTTTGGTGGCTGTCAGAGAAGCTGCTCTGAGTCAAAGTATGTTCCGAAGATCACGCCTTTTATGATATGTACATACGTGTACAGAAGAACTTTACTGACATCGTGAGATTTGGTTTCATGGGTAAGTTCCAAGCCGATGCGCCCCGCGGCTTTCCGGCGACATGTCGTTTTCGTAAGGGTGTCGGTGTGTGACTGTTACCGTACAGTATGTGGGCTGTTCGGGCCATGGCGACAGTGTGGACTCCAGCTTAGGCTAGCGCTAGGCCATTTTGATTTGATTATGTGGATAACATCCGCGCGCGCATCAATGTCCGTTCGTTTCCATAAAAAAGTTTTTGCCCATACTATGAATCGTAAATAATAAAATACATGCTGTAAATCTATTGCAAAAATCGCACGCTCGCATCAGTTTTGGGGTCCCCTGCATGATGTCATCCATATAATCAAATCAACATGACCTTAGGTCGGGACAAGTATGTATGTATCGTCAATCCGCATGTTTCCTTTACATTTCATCTCTAAGAATGAAATACTGGTATCCTTGGCAAAAGCTAGCCTCTACCAGGCTCCGCAGATGGCTGGGAAAATAGTAGAAATTGGCCAAATAGAGTGAATAGTATGCTATAAAAGGGAGTCGGCTACGGAGAGAGGGTCCAATATGTCATCCTAGCATATTGGACCCTCTCTCCGTGGCCGACTCCTTAGCATACTATTCACTCTATTTGGCCAATTTCTGCTATTTTTCAGCCATCCGCGGAGCCTGGTAGAGGCTAGGCAAAAGCATGGTATGCTTACAAGGCTAGGGAGGGTTGCGTGCCGGAAAAAAAAAACTGGCAGTCACGATCTGTGCTCCACGGACATGCGCAGAGCTAGAGACGCCCACTACTGTTAGAAAGTGGGGAAACGATTAATGTACATGTAGTAGTCTGCAAGTGTGATCGCGCATACTAAAATATGCGTATCAAAGTCAGAGACAGAGAGGAATCCGTTAGATTTCTCAGATATGAACACTGTGCATGACTGACCATGACTGCGTGTATGACTAAACATGTACAAGTCTGTACACGGAGGCGTTAGGCTGTTCAGGGCCCTTGCGACCGATTCCTTCGCCACATTCCCATAATGACTAATATGGAAAAATGAAGAATCATGACTCGATCTGTCAGAAAACGTTTGCTGTTAAACGTATAAAATCCGGAACACAGTATGTTAGAGGGGACAGACAGGGAATAGAAATAGAGAGGAGAGGACAAGAGTTTGCTGGATGATTAAAAATCCAACGTTTCAGGAGACGATTGCAAGTTTGAGATGACCCCAACATCGACACGCCTTGTGACGTCATGACCATTGAACACTTTGGTTGTAAAAGTGTGCAAACAAGCCGCGTCTGGGTATTAAGAGGTCATGTCTGGTTATGTTACCGCGTCGCCGAACTGTTGGTTTTACGTGTGATTACAATATTCTTACAGGAACCGTGTACTTCAGAAGGTAATAGTAAGTCCTGGTATCCTTGGCAAAAGTTAGCCTCTACCAGGCTCCGCGGATGGCTGGAGTAATAGTAGAAATTGGCCAAATAGAGTGAATCGTTTGTGGGAGTCTGCTACGGAGAGAGGGTCCAACATAATCTCAAAGCAGATCTATAGGTTGCGAAGACCGTATCCAACTGGACGAAAGAAATTTTAAAAACTCCTTCTGCCAGTTGGATACGGTCTTTGCAACCGTTGGGTCTGCTTGGAGACTAGGTCCAATATGCCATCCTAGCATATTGTAGGAAGGTAATAATAAGTCCTGGAGTAGTTTGAGTTGCTGTTGGAGGGTAGTCTGTTTCTGTTTTTATAAAACAGACTCTTATGACTTTTAGGACCTTTTAGTTACAGCTGAAGTTTTGAGACTTGAAATTTGAGTTAGTACTTTTATGAAGCCTTGTTTTAGTGTATTTTAAGTGTCATCCTAGTTAGGGGGCTTCCACACCATCCCCTAACCAACAGGTAAACTAACTATGATGGCACTCAGGCTAGACGGGGGGGGGGGGGCTGCATGTGGGTTTACGTAGAACGTACTAGTAATCAGCCGTTTGATTCCATGTAATTCGTAGCCACACCGCATGAAGTGTGTACGGTGCGTTCCACGTATAGGCTAGAGCAATTGGTGATTCAGTTTAAAAGCGTAAAGCAAGGTCAGCTAGCCGAAGTTCAACTCTGACTTTTAGCGTAGAGCGCAGACGGCACCACCTACTCTCTAAACTTTGCACGCCTACTCTCCAAGCAGAGGAGGGGTTCCGGCAGGTTTTTGACGTGTTCTTAGGCGTTTTTGTCGGGCTTTTTACTAAGACAAAGTAGAAAGCCCGACAAAAACGCCTAAAAACACCCCAAAAACCTGCCGGAACCCCTCCTCTGCTTGGAGAGTATGCACGCCCTCCCTGGAGACTTATCATTAATTGAAGTGTGACTCGGCACACGTTCGGATGTTTGCCCACTGTCTAGATGTTCGTTCAACCGGAGTGATTAATTTCCACACACGCTGACTATCGATATCCCTAGGGGCGGGACTGTAAACATAGAAATCTTTTCTTTTCAAATTTGGCAAGTCACGGTTGTTCATCGTTTTTCTTTTTTAATAGAAAAGGGTAGATATAAAAAGCTGCCTGCTCACGAGAGAATGTGTAAGTTTTGTACAATGAACGCAGTGGAAAATGAAATACATTTTATTTGTCAATGTCCTCTATATGACGTCGAAAGAAACGAATTATATAAAACAGCTTTCATAAATCCTCCTAGCTTTCACAATTTGAATAATTTACAAAAATCCATCTTTCTACTAAAATCAACAAACCTACTTACGATACAAAACGTGGGTCACTTTATTTTCCACTGCCTTCAAGACAAAAGGAAGTCAAACCCAACCATAGTCAACCATAGTTAACATAGAACTTTCCCAGTAGACTAGATAACTATTTCGATTTCCATGTTTCTCCATGTACTTGTTTGTCTGTAATTAGCCTTTTGGTATGAACTTGCAATAAAGTTATTATTTAATTTTGTATTTTTTTATTACTTTTGGCAAAGTTTTTCGTTAGCGTTCGTTTTTCGTGTACGTGTCTACCTGTCTATTTGTGTGTGAACACGATATCTCGAGAAGGCCTTAATGGATTGATATTGTCTTGATATTGGGTATGTATGTAGACCTCGAAATATGATTAGATTTTGGGTCCCTATTGTTTCTATATTAGACCAATGAATGAATGAATGAATGTCAAAATATGAACAAGGAAAGAATGGCGCTACACTTATATCATGGCATGCAATGGTTAGACGTCGACAGCAGCGAAACATGCACCAACATTATGCCAAGATAAGAGTCATGAGGCTTTTGTCTGCGACATTATACACCTTAAGTGCTTCTGGAAAAGATCCACCTCCTGTTTACGTTGTAAAACTACCGCGAACTTCAATCCATTTGTAGTATCATGAAACCATCGTGCGGTCTTACGCTGTATTACAGGCCCCTACATTATTACTCGTAGGCGTGGTCACCGACGTTCTACGTTCTCTAATCTCCAAGCAGATAGTGGGTGGAAGCTCGTAAAGTTTTCAATTGCCAGGTTGAACTCCGACAGCGTCCTGGGATGGTTGGCTATCAGAGAAGCCCGGTCGGCAGTCATAAAACGTTACGGTCTCCCACCATAACATCTGCTTGGAGATAACAGTACGTTTTCTCGGCGCTGTGTTTGTACTTGTAGGTACGCGGGTGCCCCAGGCGCGATTACATCATCGGTCTCCCCTGGCCAAGTTCACCCTCATTTTATTATAATTTAGTTTATTGCAAGTTCATGCCCGTGGGCTAATTGCAAATACATGGTAACAACAGCCGAAACGTATAATTTAGGGGCTGACTTGGAGAATGTTTTCGTCGAATAATTGTATACTATTAGTTATCAGTAGCTCCATTGGCGGAAATTTTTGGTTATATATTAACCCTATCTAGACGGGGGGGGGGGGGGGCTAAAAGTGCCCGCGCCAACTTTGACATCGTATAACTGCCAAACAACATATGCTGTCTGTGATGCCGTTTGCTATATAGAACACTTCTTTTTTTAATAATGTATAAATGTAAAACCTTTATGGTCAGAAGTTGAAAACTATTTCCTTTTTGAATATGGATATACACTGTCATTAACCATACATGATGTAATCTTAGGATACAACATTTCCAATGTAAAACAATTTCAATACATTAATGAACTAATACTGCTGGGGAAAACCCAATTTGTAAGTTTAAGTACAGAACGAATCGAATGGACATCGTAACATTGTTTAAATCCGAATGCTTATTAAGAAAAATATGAATGATTGTATGTCCACATTACAGCGCACATTATTGACAGTTACTGCTTGTACTTTGTATTTTTGTACAGAATGACAATAAAGTTTTATTTAAAAAAAAAAAAACATATGCTAGGACTACCAAACTTGGTGACCCTTCCTAGAATTCAGTTGGCCCCAATCCCAGATATCCCAAAAAAAGCCCAGTCTAGCCAGGGTAAATTGATGTGCCCGGTACATGTATGAAGCATGTTCCGTCAAACCATTTTATTCTTTCACAGGTGGCCTTCAGGACATGTGACCCCAAAACTACAGATGACATGTGGCCACTATAGAGAGGGGTGTGTGGTGCCAGTCAGTGTGTTAAGTTTAGTAGACTATTGGATGCTTTTTGATGCGCGCGGAATTAGTGGGTACTTTGCCGTACACTGTGAAGTAGTGTGCATTTTTAACTTGCTAAAATTATCATTTGTTGAAAAATAATACCCCCTTCTGGAGTTTAGGACTCCTTTAACCAAGTGACTAATTTCCAAGGGAGCCATTGCAAAATCATAACAAATCAGGATACAGAAGGATAACTTAACATAAACTTAACATATTTCTGTTTTTGTCATTATTCAACATTATCTGCTTGGGGCCGTATCTGCTTGGGGACCGTATCTGCTTAAATATAGCCCCGTATCTGCTCCGGGGACTGTAACCGCCGTACTGGCCCCGATAAGTTGAAAATCGCCGTGCGGGAGGCCTGTATCGGAGGCTACAGTTCCCTCACAATCACGCTGAACATGCATGCTGACTAAATGCGAAGGCGCCTCCAGGGCCTTTGGGACCAAGGACGCTACACGATACACGCTCGTAACACGGCCTTCTTAGTACCTGAATCACCACTCCAAACTTAACGTACGTATACATGGCGTAATAGACGCATGGAGTAAGTTAGCCTGCCGAATTTAACCCACTGCCTTCCTGAATTTAGCGTAGAGCGTTGACGGTATCCCCATGCAGACCCCATGAACGAAACAACCAGTGCCTTATAACCCCCCCCCACACACACACACACACACACCTTTACCTGCATAACAAACTTCTAGAGAATACTAGTCGTTTACGCATAGACTAAACCTTTGCATGTACATTTATATGTATATAATTGTTAACATGTGACCTGTGCTTAGCCCAGTGGGCCGGGGCAAAAATGTACAATAAAGGATTTCAACTTTATCCAGTTGTAGAGTTTGAATTGTCTTTATATATTGTTTACCTGGATCATCCTTTATTTGTTTATGTAGGTTAGACATCCAGCCTGGATGTCTAACCTACATAAGCAAATAAAGGGCTACATTCATTTAATAAACTGTATATTTTTGACCGAGTCGTCTCACCTGCCGTTCTGGGTTGTATCCGGGACCAGGGTCAGCATTTCCTCGGCGGGTATGAGATCCCCCTGGCTGTTGGACCCGGGCTTGGCAGGATCCAGCATTCTCATGTTAGCAGAGGCCGCCATGGTCGGAGTTGAACACAAGCCGTCGATAACTCGTCTAACCTACTAGAATACTGGGAATGGTAGCTTCCGAATGTTTTCTGTGTGCCTGTCTGTTGTAGGGCCAATTAAGGTCGCCACTAGGACTCAAGAGACACCGCAGTAGTATCCAACAACCTCACGACGACAATCTTTGATCCTGGCGCCCGTTCGACCACGTACACGTAGTGACACAACAACGAGAATGGCTGGTAAACATCACAGACTCCACGAAAAACTGGGAAGACGGTCTGTTTCTTTCATATGATAATGTCCAACACTCTGCGGTAACATACATGTGAGTCAGGACACCCCATCCAACCGGTAGCACCACTTTTCAGCGCGCGTACAACAGTCAACAATCTCTGATCCTGGTGACACAACAGCAAAACGTACCGAGAATGACCGGAAAACATCACAGACTCCGCGAATACTGCGAAGACAGTCTGTTCCTTTCATATGATAATGTCCGACACTTTGCGGTAACATACATGTGTGTCGAGACACCCCAACCAACCGGTAGAACCACTTTTCAGCGCGCGTACACCAGCTAGTTAGAGGTTTACTGGGACCGGCCGGTAAATCTAAAGTAAAGTTACATCCGGCGACTTGTTACCGGTACCAGTACAGGCTGAGTAGGTGTGACTCCAGGGTGAAGGTTAAGGTCCACTCCGCAATCTCCAAGCAGATGTAGGGTCAGACTGAGTGCTTTTAATACGCGTGTTTGTTTGTTGTCGCATTATACACATCTTTCTTGAGGTCCGCATGACGAAACTAATTAATAACAGCTAAAATCACGGATATCCCTGATCACTAGAAATACTTAAAATGTCACAGATCATATTACGTGAAAAACTGTGCCGAACACTAAATCTGCTGAAATAGATTATTGATTAATCTTGTGCCCCGCAGCGCACATGAATACATGAGTCATGACTTAAAGATTCCATTCCGTCTCTGCAGCAAGGTTTGTTAAGTTCGCGCCTTCGCGGGGAGGGGTTGCTAGTCTCTTTACAACTGAGGAATGTCCGGCTGTTTTTTACAAGCGCAAACCGGAGCGTGCGACTGCGCTTGTACCTACAATAGTGGTCGGTTCTTAAACGTGCCCGAGGCCACAGTAAGCCCAGTATCTGTTGGGATTTAGCTATCAAAGGACCCTATTTTTCGGGTGGTGAAGATGGCAACGGGTCCTGGATAAGGCAACCACGGAGAACAGGGATGGATACCAAGTTATGCTACGGTCCCAATTAGAAATTGTTTCGAAATATACAATGAGGTGCCCTATCGTTCTTTTGAAAATCCCAATCCGCAACTATGTGTTCTTCACTGTATGTAATTTCAAGTAAGGTACATGTATCAAAGCCTATACGTAGGGCACGCATTGACTATTTTTCTTACTTCGTGATATCAAAAAGAGTAGGGGTCCTTCCAGGTGTGAGTGCATCAAATAGAGCTTCCCGAATATGTAGCTTGTAGTTACTGTCTAGTACAGACCTGGTAATCTCCAAGCAAATCCAACGCTTGCAAAGACCGTGTCCAACTGGCAAGGGAGGTTTCTTAAACTTCCTCTGCCAGTTGGACACGGTCTTTGCAAGCGTTGGATCTGCTTGGAGATTACAAACCTGGTGTGCTAGTACTGTTACGCCACAAGGCTGTCTGCCGGGTATGGGGTATGTCATACAAACAAGTCAAGTGACAGCCCAAATAAAGAAAAACGACTATAACGACCTTACAAGTGTTGACAAGCTTCTATATTCAACATTGTTGCAATGTGACGTCACAGGCATACACGGAAACGTAGTGGCATCGGTGTACAGGCAATGTAGCAACTGAACTAAGGTCACTAATAATTAAAGGCCCCTCTAGTAGTAATAGCTGTTTACAGCACAATTGTTGTACAGTTCACTTTCATTGAAGTGGTGTCAAGTTACATTACATTCCATACCAACATTATAGAGTTCTAGATATCACCTTCCATTTTCTTTACCAAGCAAGGCACCACGTTAAACACGAGTCGTGAAAAACTGGCTAATTCTGACCAGTTTCAATGCACACACTCAAGGAATAATGAGTAATACAAACACCAAAGTATCTTCGGCTAAGTTCCTTAATATACTGATAGAAGTGATATGATTAAACACGGCAAATATCTAGCGGTTATACAAAGGTTATGTTACATTCTGACACTTAGAAAATCCGCAGAAATCAAACGGAAAAAACAATGGCTTATTGAGACACTAAATTTGAATCGCAAATCTTTACACAAATCGTTTTTTTACAATAACTGGCAGTGAATCTGTGCATGATGTGCACGCATACCCTGATGAACAATCTGTTAAAACACACCGGTGAACCAGGATTCTACGAAACATACTCCTTACTACATTGGAAGTGTTTATTGGTGGTTACTCGTCACAAAATATGTCTTTGTTACAAGTAAGCAGTGGCCACAATACAGCAATTCAATTCTCAAATCTCGGATTCGCCTGTTGGATTTTTTTTCTGATTTGAAAAAAAAAGTTTCAGGATATGAACCGGCCCCAAATGTCAATATTTTGGCACCCACTATTAAAGAAAGCGCTTGTCTTCTAAACTTGAGACGCTATACAGCCAGCTCCTGTGCTATTTGTTACATCACAGGGTGGCTGTGTTTCCTTTTTTTTGATTGCAAAAAATCCGAGATCCGAAAAAAATTCACTGGTGTGCCCCGAGCAACAGCTTCGACCTGAATTAGCACAGGATACAAGACGAATATCAATGGTTGTATACATATGATTAGTGTTAAAAATCATCAACCTAAAACGGTTGCCAGTCGAAGTGATACCTTATTATATACTGTAGCCTTCAGAGATACACCAAGTTCACGCATTGGCACTTCAGTTTGGCTAGCTATATACGGATACATATTATAGTAATGATTAGAGACTATCTATAGAGTCTGTAAGCTACACTGGTACAAAACCTCACCGTTTCGTTGAAAAGCAACCGGCAAAATTACTTAATTAGTTTGCTTATCTATAAGCCATTGTGATAAATTATACACTAATACATATTTCATTCAAGCAGCTACAAAGTATAATATTTTTAACACCTCAAGCTCTTAAACAGATGTGTACAAAGTGACTACTGTATTTTCTATACATTTGTCTTAATTCGTAAACTTGCAATCGTTAATTCTGCCAGTACAACACTTAACTTGACAACTATTCGTCTGTGAGGTTTTGAAGTTGACACAATCATCGAAAAGGGTGATTATACTGTAGTTCTGATATATGTACCTGTATTGACATGGATTTCAATGAATATGCTTAGAGAAGGAGACCACAGAATTTTCCCCGCATTAGTTAAAGCTTTGTAAAAAAAAGCGAGGACTTTTAATTTGTTTTCCTTTTCCTGATCTAAAAACAAAATGCTGAAGTGAAATTTTCCATAACTTTCCAGAAAGTTCTAGGAGTCATTGTACACTGGACCACAATTGTCCGAAGCATTTTCTGGGCACTGCCCGTTGAATAATTTCTGCATACAAACTAGTCATGTATCTGATACGGACAACGAACCAAATGTGAGGAAATTCTGTAGGCCCCACTTTTAAGCTTCTAACACAGGAGGCGGACTTTCATTTCCATTGCAATGAACCGCTGCACAATAAGCCTGGTTGAATGACTCAAGACCTGTTGTTTCAATTCTTCCATGCTCAAAAATTACCACTTATAGTACCGCATAAAAAGACATCACATATCCAACAACAGCTTTGCCGTAACCTGACCATTAATGCACAAATAGAATTGCTTCCGCTTATTTACATGTACATGGTACTAATTTCAACCCTGTATTCTTCATACACTACTTAGCGCTCAGGAGGTGTCACTGTGATACGCACCCTGGTCATGAGAAAAACATTTTCTTGACAACCTCTTCTCTTCAAAATTCTCTTTAGGGCATTTTCTTTTTAAACAAAAGAGACCTATTCACATAGTTACCTAGTATATACCTTTATAAGTCAGCTCATACAACATGCCATACAAATGTTAGTCATTATAAACTACAAATACATTTTCTCTGATATAGTAGAGCTTGAAAATATACAGCGTAATGTAGGTACAATAATAAGTGACTTGATACATGTATCTTTTCTTGACCCCGATTCTCCATTCAGCAGAACCGACTTTTAAGTGCCACACAGGTCAGTGTCTCCTTCGTATTAAGTCCACACCAATCTACGTTCTTGGTTTTCACATATCTTAAAGTCTAGCGCAGAAAGAGGACTAGATCAAAGAGGAAAATTTGAATCTGACCAATTTTTTCTCGGACATTTTCAGATTCGGTAAGAAGATCAAAATAGAGAACTACATGTAGGAGGAAAAACTTGGAATCTGATTATATTAACTTTTAATCTGGCTTCATTGAGGGCATCGCATCGGTGCTGTGGTCACGCCGACTCTGGTGGCACCGGCACGTTAGACTAGACAGTGGATGCATCAACACCATCACTTAATTGAAGTTACCATGTACCAGGCAATCCTGGAAATCTTGGATGAAGTGGTCAAGTGTGCGGCCTCACCAGCGTGGACCCGCTGGACAAAGCTGCTTGGTGGGAAGACTAGCCGACTGCTGCTTATCCGTGTCAGTGACCCCCGCGGCAGTATAATCAACTACCGGGTAGTAACTACATCTGAACTCAATGACGTCAAAGTGATTAAAAATTATTTTTGCAAACTTAAAATGACAGATAATACGACTATCATTGAAACGCTGGGGCTGTGCGAACCAAGGCGCAGACTTTCCTGTTAGACTCTCTTTTTATATTGATATTCCAAATAAGCATTAAGATTTGAGCACCAAGAATTAGATTGGTGTGGTCTTAAACGCCAGCTTATGATTCCTCGTCCGTGTCAGACAGAGGCTCGTACTGCGATGACAACAGCGGAGCCGGTTCGCCGTCGTGTCGGACGGAAGTGGCCGGCGACGGAGCGGTCCTCTGCGCGGCTTCGTGGGTCATCTCGCTACTGGGCGTGGGGGGCAGACCCTGTTGAGCGGCGGAGGAGGTCGGAGGGAGAGGGGACGAGGAAGGACCCATGGCTCCCCTCAGGAAGAGCGCGGAGAAGGGGTAGGACGCGCTCGGTGCGTCAGTGGACGAGGGCCGAGGACTGGACCGAGGAGGCGTGGCGGCGCTGGAAAGCCTGGAGCGTTCACTGCCGGTCGACGGCAACCGTCCGCTTGCCGCCATCTCTGCTTTCTGTGCTGCCGACATGTCTGCCGGCCCGGGCATGTCAGGGCGGCCGCGGGGGGACGCTGACTCGGCGGACATGGTGTGCTTCTTCTTCGGGGGATAGCTGCGGGGAGACCGGCTCCTGTCGGCCACGGGCGCCTCCTTGGTCTCCGTTTCAGACTCGGTCTCCGTCTCGCTGTCGTTCCGCTGGCGGAGAATCCGGCTCTGCATCGAGCCGTCCCTTGGCGAGGACGCGGACGACACCTGGTGGATCTGCTGACCGTAGGAGTGCGTGGAGCTCGGCCTTGGTTGCTGCTGCTGCTGTTGTTGCTGCTGCGGATCCCCTTCATTCTCCTCATCATCCCCCATCAACGCCTTGCGAATGATGTCTTCTAGGTTGGTACCCACCCGAGGGGACGAACGCTTGGGTCCTCCCCACGCAGGGCTTGCGCTGGCGGCGCTGGGTGGTGGGCGACCGTACGGAGGTTGCGGTTGGGTCCTGGGCGGCGGGACGTCTTGCGGGCGGGGCTGCCACTGCTCCGGGCCGGGCTGCGAGTCCTGGCTGTCGCCGGCTGGTGGGGAGATCGGCTCCACGTCGATGTTACTCCTGGAGGAGTCGGAGCCGCAGCGAGCGTCGGGGGTCCGAGACCTCTGCATGGCGGTTTCCCTCTCCTTCGCCGCCGGGGACCGGGTCAGGCTGGAGGTCGACTGCGGGCGATGCAGAGGGTTGGGAGCCGGGCTCGGGTTCTGCCCGGGCCTCTGGCTGTAGTCTTGGTGGATGATGTTGGAGATGTGCTCGCCCAGGGTGATCTGCTGCACCTTCGTGGGCCTGTTGGTGGTGCTGTCGGCGTGGACGGTGTTCCTCCCCGGCCCGTAGTGGTTCCCGGGGCCCTCCTGGGGCGCGCCCTCCTGGCTCTCCCGCCGCCCGTGGTTCTGGTCCCGCGAGGAGCCGTGGTCGGCCTCGGGAAGCTGCCAGACCGGGGCGCGGATCCGCCCGCCCTCCCCCTGTAGCGGCGTGTGACTCGGACGCGGGGCGGGGGACACTCGGCCTCGGGGAGGTCCCCGTGCCGCGCCGTCCTGTCCGTCGTTCGATGCCGACTCCTTCCTGTTCTCCCCGGAAATCGTGGCTGAGGAGTTGATCTGGTGAGTGATGATGGCGTCGATGAGATTGGCGGCCGTGAGGGGACCCTGTCCCCCCTGTGGAGGAGGCTGCTCAGGCGGCTTGTCCTTCTCGAAGGAAATCGAGAGGATCTGAGACGGAGAGGTGATGGGGGATTTGGACGGCTGCTCGTTGCTGCCTGGAGTGTGGGAACGGGAGGTTCTACCTTCCTGCGACTCTCTCCCGGCGCGCGCCATCTCCTGCCGGTATTTCATCAGGGGCGACTCGCGAGGGTTCCGGTCCCCGGCGTGGGGGTCGACGCGTTTCTGCGGGTGGACCGTGGCCTGGGGCGGAAGCCGCTCCGGCTCCGAGGGCCGGCGTACGTGCGACCTGTAAAAAAAAACACATACATGACAGGCTTAAAACACAAACGCACATAGATAGACCCTTGCAGTATTGGTCGTAGCATGACGACCAAATGTGAACACATGTATATGATTGTTGTCTCGGGCCTCTTAGTTTTATTCTTCTTTTTAACGATGTTAAAGAAGGTCTGGATAAGTATAGGTTACGCGTGCTCTAAGTGTTCTTGTAGGTGTAGTCAACGTTAATGTGTTAATATGTTTGGTAATATGGTTGTCATGTCCAACTCCTATTTCCACCTACATAGGTCAATGACTACAAATTGTTACTCGTACACTGTTATCAATAACATTTTGCAGTTATAACTGTAGGATAGACTAGCCTTGTAGTATTGTTGCTTTACTGTCATACATTGTACCATGTACGATCGTCAAGCAATAAAGTTTATTCATTTGAAGTACATGTACATGTTTGTAATTATGACTCCGGGAAGACTAGTGTAGTACATATGATTACAATCACTAATTGAGATCTGTCAAATAAGCAAACAAACCAACCTGCGGTCCTGTTGCGTGTCCATCATCATGGGGTAGCCGGGGACCATGTGGCCCTTCTCCGGAGACTGGGGCGGAGCGCTACCCCTGCTAGTGGAGCGGGGAGGAGTCATGGCGCTCCGTGGTCCTTCTCCTGGTCTGGAGGTGCTGCTCACTTCGGACCCAGAGACCGGCGGCTTGATGGGAGTACCTTGAATGAATGAAAACTGGTTAATCATCATATATCATACAGTCCTACCATGGCCAGTAGGCCTCAGCTCCGCGGACTCAAACAATAGCGAGTTTGTCTTCCCCGCTGAGCAGTTGCGTAAGACATCCTGGCCCATAGTTATGCAAATACTCCCGACAGCCCCCTGTCGTCTTATGCGAGACAGCCGCTCTGAGGAGCTAACTGCTCATTCCTCGCTTCGCGAGGAATTCGCTTGGCGCCTGCGGCGCGGGTGCCGGGTAAGTTTGGGATCCGCCCAGCCTATCACCCGATATCCCGGTATATATTCGGTATATATATATATAGTACAAACTCTCCTTCCCAGGCCTACAGCCTATGGTCCTACACAATAAGATACATGTACTGTAATTCTTGTTTCTTTCTCTGTAACTTGATGTTCACTGTTTTCAGTCACCTCTGTACCGTGAACTAATCATCACTGTGAAAAAGCTGTTGTAATCATATATGATTCCAATCACTAGGCACCATCGTGAAGATAAAGTTCAGTCGCGACACCAGCAATAGCTGCCTGTGTTCCACGTGTATTGCACTGTTGCAATTCTAATAGAATAGAATAAAATAGAATAAAATTGAATAAAATAGAATAAAATAGAATGAAGTAAAATGAAATTATAGAATAAAATAGAATAAAATAGAATAAAAAAGAATAGAATAGAATCAAATAAAACTACCTTGTGTGATCGAGCCCCCGCCGTCGAAGTGCGCTGCGCTGTGCTGAATCACGTTCTGCCGGCTGACTTGAGAATGCTGCGGCGGGACTGGGTAGCCCGCCATGACCTGGGTCGGCATTCCCGGACGGATCTGGGGCCAGGACGCGGACAGAGGGTACTGGTACCCCTCCACCGAGACAGGGGGGGTGCTGGCGCTGGACCTCTGCATGAGGGAGGATCCGTCGGTGATGTAGGGGAACATCCCCGGATACACGAACATGACCCTCCCCTGGGGATCGGTGATCATTCCCGGGGCCATTCCCGGAGTCATCCCCGGGGGGTGAGGGAACATGCCTGGGTGGTGAACCTACGGGAACATAAAAAAACATTTATATAACAACTTACCTTCTCACATGACAGGTGCCAGTGACAGGTGGTTGCCTGACCAGGTTTGACGGTAAACACATGATGTTTAAGTAATGGAGTCTCTTAATAAACGAACTCCTTACTGAAAATCTGTGTTTTTTTTGTGTGGTCTATTCCCTGCCCGTCACAGAATTTCAATCAATGTCGTTGAACGTTACACAATGTGTTACAGTAGTTTATATCTGTAGCAGGGCTGTCTCCAGCTTTAAATTTTTTTCCATCCCACTCATTGTTTGGGAGCCAATGTGTTGAATTGTCCATGTTAAATTCATAATTTGAAGCTTACGAAGATACATTTTCATGAATTTCATGTCATTAAGTTCAGATTTTGGGATGGACGCGACAACGTTTTTTTCCATCCCGGGACGGACGGAGGGCCTAGGGACAGGTCCTGGAGACAGCCCTGACCTGTAGTCTTAATTACAGAACAGTCCGATTTGAAAACTTTTAAGATAGCATCTGTAAATCTGTATTCTTATACATTGTACTTGTATCATAATATGTTGTATAAGATTTTTCCTATGTTCCTTTACAATTGTATGTCGCGAATAATCAAATAAAACAGACTTTAACACACACAAAAATACAAACCTGGTGTTCCATTGGCGGGCGGTGCTGCTGGGGAGAGTACCGCTTGTCCCTCGGGCTGCGGGGCGAGTGGCGCGCCTCCTTGGGGTACTCAACCGGCCGTTCCCGCGAGCGGCTCTGCTCTGCGTGTGCCGCACTCATTTGCTGCGAGGTCAGGAAGTCGGCCATGAGGGTCGCTCGCGTTTCCGCCATCCCCTGGTACGGACTTACGTAGCCGGGGAGAGGGGACTTGCGCGTACGTCCCGGATACGGCATGCCCGGGTGTTGCTCCCGTCCGGAGCGCGTCGTCATGTCGACGGGCGAATCGCGTGTTAGGTCGATCGCTCCCGAGCTCGCGCTTTCTCGCGGGCTGCTACGAGGGACGTCTGGGCCGGAGGATGGCGGGCGATCTCTCCCGTGGTACATCGGGGTTCCTCGGGTGATGGACCCAGGCTCGAGCTTCCCCGCTGGCGACTTCATGGGCTTCTCCATGCCCGCAGGAGACTTCTTTCCTTCCATGGCGGCGCGGTGGTGCGCTTCGTACCTTTCCCTGTCGTATGCCATCCTCATGGCACCCTCGTGGATAACCGTGGGCGTGCTGCGGGACAAGGAAGCCTCCATTCTCGGCGAGGGGCTCTCGTCTTTCAGGGGAGTTCCTCTTCGCCGTGCAGGGCTGTCAGATCGTACGGGAGTCCCCTGGATGTACGGGCCTTCGCGTCTGCCCTCGGGGTGCGCGTGATGATCGGGTCTCCCGGGCGAAGATCGCGACAAGGTGTCGACTTGTAAAGCTCGGTTCACCCCCTCGGAGTGGTGCAGGGGCGTGCCTTGCGTGATAGACCCAGGTCGGGATGTAGGCGTTCCCCTTATCATCGCTCCACCGTATACCGTCGACACGGGGTAGTCTATTGGCACCCCGGTGTAGGGGTGGATGGGGACGCCTCGGGAGTCGCGGTAGATGGCAGTTCCCGGTGGAGGTACCGGCCCTCTCTGCTCCGCCTTGTTAGGCTCGGCTATCGCACGCTGAATGAGTCCCTCGAACATCTCTTGCCCAGTTTTCTCCCGTCGCTCGTACTGCTGCGGGTGTTGGGAAGCACCTGGCACTTCCTCGGGTGGTCTCAAAGGCGTTCCTTTCGTGATGGACCCTCGTGGACTCACTTCTTCCACGACTGGGTACTTCCGCATCCCTTCGCTCTGCATCGTCACCCTCGATATGTTGCTCTCATAGGACACCACAGGAGTGCCTCGCGTGATCGACCCTTCGATTCTCCTTGGCTCTCCTGCCGTGAGGAGGCCCTCGTGATTCCTCGGGGTCCCGTGGATGATCGAGCCTTCGTTCGTGCTCCTCCTCCCTTCCGCTGCTTCCTGCCGGCTGGATGGAGGCGGTGGTGGCGGCACCACGCCCGGATGGATGGCGTACGACATCGGAATTCCCCTGGTGATGGACCCCGTGTGGTACATGGGGTGCTGCGACTGGGGCGACATCTGCGGCGCCTTTCCTTTCGGCGAGGATGACTTCGAGATCAGGGGAGGCGGAGGAGGTAAACCCGGCTTGCTCTGCACCGGCATCGAAGACTGGTGCGGCACCCCCTCCGTCACGGGGACCAACCCGTGAGGCATGCGGCCGACTCTCGGGGAGGCGGACGCGGTGGCCCTCTCTTTCTCGTGTTGTTCGTGGCCGTCGCTTCGCTGCCCCATGACCACGCCGATCCGAGTGTCGATCGTAAGCGGGCTGGTGACTGGTATGTGGTGAGCGCGAGACGGCGGCGTTATCGGTGAGCGCTGCACGTGAGGCGAACTAGACCGCGGGCGGTCCCGCCCGTGCTCCCGGGACTCCGCGAACCCGGTCAGCGACACGGTGTGCCCGCGGACAGCCTGGCCAGGGATACCCATGTTCTGTTCGATGGCGGCGTCGATGAAGGACTTGACCGTGGTGGTGCTGGTTGCCACGGTCTGCTCCTGGGACCGGTCCATGCGAGGGTACATCAGTAGGCTCTCCTGTGCTCCCGTCACAATCAACTGTGGCATGCCTGGAATAGAATAGCCATCAACACTTAAAACCTGCAAATAGGCTTTGAAACGTGGCTTTTCTAACAATGGATGCTTGGCATATGTACTATGGATTTGATTTTGGTCTATACACTATTGTTTTTGGCTTTATGATTGATTTTACCTTCAATGTCTTACATGTACATGTAATTTGTACGAGGTCCTGTAATTTTCTTATTAACTTCTGAACTACTTCATGTATTCCGATGTTTGTATGTGTACACAGATTTGGTTTTGTACATCTTTGCACTAATGACACATAATTGTTTCTAGCTTCTTTTCTACTGTACTTACTGTTCATTCACTTTTTACCTAGAATATGCCATCATGCAAGGTATGGCTGAAGTACACCACCCAACTGTTCTAAACATCAATGATTTCATAAACAGGGGTTTTTCTGGAAAAATTAAACAAGAGGGAGCACACACATGCGAGGTAGCGGATTCTATGTATTTATAGAAGAATCCATTGCTGAGTGAAGGCTGTATGCTGGGGATTTAGCTAAAATCTGAATTCGACAAGGGGGCGCTGGGCTGAAACAAGAGGGTGCAGCGCCCCTTTTTCCTGATTTAGATGAACCCCTGATAAACAAAAATGAATTAGCTGGGATCTTAATTTACTGGGTTCCAAAGATGAACAAAAGAAAATACATTACCTGGTATCTGAGCATGCCTCGCCATCATCTGTTGCAGGGACGGCCTCTGTGGCCCTGTGACCATCGTGCTGGGCGGTGGGATAAACGTTGCCGGAAACGTTGCTGCAATTCCCGATGGCGGTACCGCCTTCCCAGCAGACACCACGCCGGCCGCTCTCTCGCTGCCCGCGGACAAACTACTGGTTGATATGATCGGTTTGACGTCAGCTGTGCTCACGGTTGCTGCAGCGGAGGATGAACCTTTACTGAAGTTGCCGCTGCTGTGATGAGGGACGCCCTCCCCGTCAGCCCCGCCCTCGTCTGCGCTGCACGTCGCGCTGCTGTCGTTGTCTTCCTCCTTAATCTCCACCACAGGGACAGGAGGCGGCTTCACTTCTGCCGGCTTGTCCTTCTCCACCTAGAAAGAAAGAAGAAAATGTTGTTAGCAAAGTTTATTGCATAATCATGCCCAGCATATGCATTAAGATAGACACCTAGAGAATGATAAAAAAACTATGCAATGCTTTGTGTATATCTATAGTTAATATGCTTGTTCTCTCTTCTTTAGAAAAGAGTAAATGAATTTACAGAGTTTTGCAAGTAACGCAAGTTCACTATATATCGTGACGCACCTAGGCAAGCCCTCCGGAAAAAAACAGAGAGGAAGCTGAATTGACACACTGAATTGTCTATGATTGTGTTTGCATTCCTTTTTGTTTTGTGACCTGTACTTGGCCCCTTGGAGCAAATATGTACAACAAAGGCATTAACCAATTACCTTAACTTGAGGAAGTGTCTCTTGTGGTAAAGAGGGTGTTGGCACCGCAGTCTTTTTCTCTGGAGGCTCTTCCCTGGCGACAGTGGCCTTGACCTCAAGTTTGGGCTTGCCGGCCTCGGCTGATCGCTTGTTGGGATCGTCCCGGCCGTCTTCCGAAGCACTCTCTGTGTCCGAGCTGTCCTCCTCCTGCAAGATACATTTAGTTCAGTTATCTTCCAGAAATGGCAGCACAGAAAACTTTAACACATACCGTTAAACCTGTACATCCCCTATATAAATCCTTGTCAATGTGACCATTTTTTGTGGTCCCTTTGATAATTTTCCCATTGACACAAGCATTAAGAATCCTTGATGAAGTTTAGACATCCAGGTAGTAAGATATGCCAAAATTCGTCAGTCACTGACGAAAGATAGCGGATGCTGTCTAAAACGTCTGTTTCGAAATTTTATCCAGTTGCTTGAGTAACTATTTTGGGCGCATTAAGAATCCTGTCCATGGTGTCACCACCTTTTCACATAGACCAGATTTTATGGATCTCCTGAGTGGTCTTCTTGTGCAGTTTTGACTGCATGTTCTTATCTGTTTCATACAAATGAAACAGATGCAAGGGTACCCAACTAATACATTCACTCCTCACTAATTATGACTCTCAATTCATAAACTGTTAAGCCAAATTAGGAAAGCAAAACATCACTGTACAATTTAATTGAATATATGACAAATGGAAAGGAAAGAAAATGAATCCATGTACATGTACCTCGTTGTCCTGGGTGTTGTCCTCATCGCTGGAAGACTCTGACTCCGCCTCGTTCTCTGACTCGGCGGTGAGGGTGGACGCTGCGCTCTCAGCAGATACGGAGATGTCACGCTCCCTCTGAGCCTGGGAAAGCAGATTAAAAGCCTTAAACAAGAGACAAGTTTGTGAACTATTCCCAAGCCAACCAGGTGTCTCAAATTGAGGTCACTGACCTCATCTAGCAGACCAACTGTCTATGGAGTATACCATTACCACACTATTTTCATGAAGTTAGAGCACAAAAAAAACATTAAAAACCATGTAGTTAGACAAACCAACACCCAATCTACATATTGTAAATTTCTTTCTTTTTGCAGGAACTTAACTATGTGGTAGTGGGGGGGGGGGGGGGGGGGGGGGGGGGGAGCAGGTTTTCACAGTACATTTGTATTTGAACTTGATAGAACTCAGAAAAGTACAGTGTATCTAAACCATGAAAATGCCTATTTTGGGTTTGATTTCACAATGGAGAGACCATTGCAAAAACCCTGAAAATAAAACCACTAAGATCATTTCAGGCTGTACAATATACAAAAAGCATGAAGTCATATTCCATAGGACAAATATGTACGCTGAGCTGATACAGTAATGTTACACAGGTTGTGGGCAGGCGACCAGGATGCCTACTAACGAAATGTGATCACTTTTTGGTGCGTCCCTGAGATAATTTTCCCCATGGGCAAAAGCAGCAAGAATCCTACAGTGACCACCTGTCCACATAGACCAGATTTGCAAATTCTATCAGTCCCCTGAGTGGTCTTCAGCGCTGAGGGGCAGTGTTGACTATTGTTTATTGTTTATTCGCATATGTACAATATAAAACAAAGATAAATAGAGCAAAGAATACATGCAGGGGAGGCCAGAAGCCTATACGGCTTTTCGGGGGCCTCCCCTAAACTACACAAATAGAATTTTTACAAAATTATATATATAATCGAAACTAAGAAAAATTAACGAAACAAGAAATTGGAATTGTAACATAAATCCTAAATGAAACAAATGAAAAGAGGAACTACAAAGTGAATTTTGAGTTGTAAACATAATAAGTATTATAATGAATAACAATTTATAAAGAAATAGGTCAAAATTTTACAAAATAACAATCATATGAATCATATATGACTATACTGTACCTTGTTCCGCTTGTACTCCATTACCAGGGTCTCCAGGCTGAACTTGCGCTTGTAGTTGAAGTAGAAGTTCTTGCACTGCGCCGGCGTCTTGGTCATCACCATCTCCGAGATCGCCTCCCAGTCTCGCCCGTGCTCCTGCAGGCCGCGCTTCGCCACCTCCATTTCATCCTCCGTCCAGCGGGAGGTCTCCACTGTCGGTGGGAAAATAGGAACCGGTTCTAGCTGGAACTCTTAAAACCCTTAAGCATGTCAGGCTCGGTTATATCAGGGATACAGAAACATGTCCTGTGTGCTGCACCCGGTTATAACTGGGATATATATACTAAGTGTATTCCCCGGAAGAAGACAGTAATGCGTGCATGTAGCCGGCTGTTTCGCAGGTTTCGTGAGGGAGGTCAGGGGTCAAACATTTATGATTCTTAATGGGCTGAAACTCTGGCAGCTTAAGGGCTAAAAGGTAGTCCCAAGGCCATCACTTACATTTCAACATAAATGTAGTTTTCTATCATAAAACTATCATAATATGTTCTGTTTTAAGCTACATGCAAGCAATTAGCACCATGCACCACTTACATGTAACAGCTTGTATTGCATCAAATCACATCGACTAAAGGGTATCACAATACACCAATAAACCAACATCCCATCACATCACATCACATCACATCAACACACTAAATATTGTTTCATAAGTCTTATCCTTCTCATTGCTATGGGGGCATCCATGCACAATAACATGCATTATGTATAATGGTTAAAGTATGCGGGTTAAACAATGGAAGACAAGGGTTAAACAACATCCATATAAAAATACAACAGGTTCACCACAGTCAGTTGCCTATGCCCAGTTCTGCTTAATTGCAATCATTCAATGTCAAAATCAAGCCAGCATCTTTCAACAACTTGATTTGATTTCAAGGCTGCATTCGTTATGATACAATCACGGTTTAGCCAAGTTTTGTACTGCGATAATTCATGAGCAATCATCCTGACATGCCAGAAGACAGGCAGCTGATAGGTTGCAATCATTCAATGTCAAAGTCAAACAAGCATCTTTTAACAACTTGATGTGATTTCATTGCTGCATTCGTTATTGTGCAATCATCGTTCAGCAAAGTTTTGTACTGGAACGTATAAGAATTGATGAGCAATCGTCTTGACATGCCAAGAAGGCAGGCAGCTGTTAGATTGAAAAGCACTCGATTTTTTCAAGATCAGAGCAATGTGTTCAACATAACATAATGAAATTAATAGCCAGCAACAGCTACAAAAGATACAAAGGATTGTAATTCTAATTTATTAAATTGATAATTAGGTATGTTGCTGAAATGCAGCTTACTGATTAAATCATATTTCACCTCCATGCAGTTTGTCTAAAGATTTAAACAATTTGAGTGATGATGTTAGGATACATCAAACAAAATAAATGTAGTGCCAATTGCTTCCTTATTTATTTATTCATTTGTTCTTCCTTTTTTTCAAAATACTTTAATTAATTGTGTGTATATGTCAGTAAATTGATGATTTACTACTACTACTACTAATACATTCCAAAAAGGCTAATACCAATCGAAATATCAAGGAACAAAGATTTAACAAATCTTAAGTGATGACTAAAATACTTCAAAATAATGAAAAAATTGTGCCACTTCCTTGTTTGTACTTTTTGTTGTACAAATTTCAGTACAGGCATGGTTCCAAAGAAGCCAATAACAACCTTGCTGTTTGAGAAATTTTTCTTCTTGAAGTTTTTCTTCTTGAAATTTTTCTTCTTGAAGTTTTTCTTCTTGAAATTTTTCTTCTTGAAATTTTTCTTCTTGAAATTTTTCTTCTTGAATTTTTTCTTCTTGAAATTTTTCTTCTTCAAATTTTTCTTGGACTTTTTCTTCTTAAAAATTTTCTTCTTAAAATTTCTCTTCTTAGAATTTGTCTTGTTCGTGCAACGTCTCCAACTGTGGCTAAAACCTGTGTACCTTGCTCGGACGCACTTGGTGTCTCCTTGGTGTCCTCGTCGCCCGTGCCCGGCTCTCCACCCAGCCGGCGCGCGATCCGGTTGAAGCAGGTGGCGCAACACTTGCTGATCTCTTCTGTTAGACCTGAACGGCAAGAATCAATCATAATTTAATGTTAATTTAACGTCATTCATGTACATGTACAGTTTGAACGGCTATGACTTTGAGTAATAGATTTTACAAATCAGATTTTATTTGCTCCATTGAATGTCGTCCACTTTTGTTAAAGCAGGTGGCGCAACACTTACTGATCTCTTCTGTTAGACCTGAACGGCAAGAATTAATCATAATTTAATGTTAATTTAACACCATTCATGTACATGTACAGTGTGAACGGCTAAGACTTTGAGTAATAGATTTGACAAATCAGATTTTATTTTGCTCCATTGAATGTCGTCCACTTTTGTTAAAGCAGGTGGCGCAACACTTACTGATCTCTTCTGTTAGACCTGAACTGCAATAATCAATCATAATCTAATGTTAATCTAATGTCATACAATGTACATGTACAGTTTGAATGGCTAAGACTTTGAGTAATTATATATTTGACATATCAGACGTTATTTGTTCCACTGAATGTCTGGAATAATCTACCCAAGAGCAACATAATATCATATAGAGAAAACAACACAAGGTACCAGCCTGGCCGAGGGTAGGATTGCCCGATGGCCATAGGGCGACCTGACTTGCAGGAGGGCTGGGACCGAGGGTCAAGTGGAATACACGATGACTTTATTTATGTCATACCCACCCAAGAAAACACGTTTCTTATATGCGAAATGTGCTGGAAGTTGGTCAAAGTTGGTATTCTCGAACAAAAAATTGCAACAAGAGCAACTGCCCAGGTATGATATAAACTCTTACCGAACTCCTGCATGACGGGCTCCTTCTGCTCTGCTGGCAGCTCGTTCAGTTTGGTGGGGAGGGTCTTCAGCCGCTTCACCTTCCTCTTGGGCGTCTTGCAGGTAGGAACTGGGCAGCTGGGAAAACAAGTTTTTAGAAAGATTAAAAACGTACCAGGACCTCTAAGTGTATAGGGCAGCGCCCACCCCAGTATACTTAGCCCTTGAACCCAAAACCTCCTGATCTACACCACTCCGCAGCACTACTATGGTCAAACAGAAAATAAAAGCAGTCAGTATCAGCAACAAACGGGACCACATGTACTGTTCTGTAAGTACCATGCCCTAACTAAGCTCATTCTAGGTAAAAATTTGAACCTGCAACCCTCAGATCTAAACTACTGACCCCAAAAAACAAACAGACAGTAACAGAGACATACAGACGTTGGACAGGACCACATGTAACTGTTCTGTTTGCCCTACCTAAACCCAGTCACCAACCTCATACTAGGCCAAGATTTGAACCCAAAACCTCCTGAACTAGACCTCTAACCAAACCTAACCATACCACAACTAGTACTACAACGGCTATACAAAATAAAAACAGACAGTAACAGTGACATACAGACATTTGACAGGACCACATGTACTGTTCTGTGTGCACCACGCCCTACCTAAGCTCGTACCGTTTGCGCACGGAGCGACAACGGCACTTGCTGCAGATGCGGTGCGCCGGCCGCATGTCCTCCTCCGTCAGACCGTAGAACTCCGCCAGGTTCCGCGTGATCGGGCGCGTCTCGCTGTAGTTGTCGATGATCTCGCCGCAGATGACGCACTTGGTGACGGAACCGTCATCAGGTACATCTGGGGGAATTTGAAGAAAGAGATATTTTCTCTGCCATATCAGGCTTCGAAATAGTGGGTGCATGTGCACCTGTGTGCACCCAAAATTGGAGCTGTGCACCTAATTTTTGACTGTGGGTGCACCAGTGCACCTAGATATTTTTGTAGGCTATAAGGTAAGGGTACTATTGTGCACTAGTATAGAGAAAATACTCTTGAAATGTAAGTATCTTGACTTACTTGACTTTTAGACAGAAAAGCTAAAATTACCCTTCGTTGTATTCTACTTGATGTTTCTAGTTTTAGAATTACAGATTGTAGTTCTTAAGAGCGTTAAACTTGGTAATTTTGTTTTGCTGACATTCAACTTTATTTTATGTGGTGCGCCCAAAATTTCTTCTGTGCACCTAATTTTTTTTTTGTCGGGTGCACCAGCGCACCTATTTCCAAAAATGAATTTCGAGCCCTGCATACTGTAGTATCCATGCAGACTGCCATATGCCATGCTTGTTTTCAGTGCTACATGTACATGTATACGCAGCATCATTACTCTCAACTCATGTATTACATGTGACCACTAAATATCATGCTGAAGATTTCTTTTAATCATTGAAAAATTTTTACAAATCAAGCAAATGATACATGCTATGTGATTGTAATGCTTCGTCCTTTTTTTCTTTATAAAAAAAAGACAACACTCAGGACATTCCAAAGTCAGCCTATGAAAGCAAAGAAGAACTTAACACAGATTTCCACCTTTACATTTGTGTTAGGTTCAACAAACAACAGCTCCATATATGACCAAGATCAGGTCCTTTTTTCCTTCATCCTGCAAGGTAAGTGACTTTATCATATCATATTTTATCTACTTTTGCACTTCATGCAAGAAGCCAAAAGAGTAGCAGCGTTAAATACCATTTGAGGCGGTGCGCTCTGGACGCTGTCTTTCATCATCTTCAGCTGAGTCATCATCGTCGTCTTTGTCCCTGTCAAACAAAAATAAACCGTTAAACACAATAGTTTCTATCTGAGCTCATATAGTATAATGGTAACACAGCAAAATGGTACACAGTACAATCATGTACATACATCACATTACATATAAATATTCAAGCCTCTGAGTGCAATGACTGACTCACTTTTCTAGCAGCGATAATGCATAGAAAGTAAAATGATATCACTCACTCACACTCACTATCCGGTTTATCGTCTTCTTCACATGTAACTATCAATACACAACTCAAAGAAAGTACAAGTAGTTGAAGTCATGTGCCACAAAAAAAAAGAGGAAAAAAAAGAATGTCTCACATACCTGCTTTTCTCATCATGGTCCATATCTTTGTCATCTCGGTGAAGCTGAAAAGACGGACAAAATTGTGCACTTCAGTGCCATGTTTCTTTGCTAGAACTTTTATCACAGCAAAACATGAAGACTGACACTAGTAGTAGTAGTCCACTGTTTTCTGCTGCTGCAGTAGTTGAAACATCCTGCAGCCGCATTCAGTCTTCCTTCAGTCCCTTCCACTTTGTCCGATTCGCTGCAAGCTTCCTTAGCTCCCGTAAGTTTCTTTCTGACCGCAACGGTCCTTGACCTCTTTCCTTCAGGTCTGCCCTCAGTAGGCTCAGTAAGTTTTTGCAGTGTCTTCCTTTTCTGGAACTATATCTGTTGCATCCTATACTATACTGATACTATTGGTAATTTACGATACTATCATCTTTCCAGCACTTTGCCTCCAAATTGAATCATCACAACATTATTTATACTACTTATATTAGTGAAAATATCTTAAACAGATTTTGTCTCACTTGTCCTTTTCCGAAGGGCCTCTTGCGCTTCAGGGCCTGCTTCCTCATCAGCTGTTTGTAGTTTTCATTCTTCTTGCTTTGGTAGTAGTACAGCACACAGTCGGAGACACTCTGGAACAGGACAGGAATTTGGTTAGCATTCCTGTTCATGACTAAGTATATGAAAGGCAACACGCTTCTTTCCCTTTACATACTGAGCTGGATCAACTGAAGACAAAAATGTTGTGCATTATGTGTCAATTTTCTTCTCATTTTCATCTTGTTTTTGTGTTACCTTTACCTCTACTGTATCATCATGTCCAACAACCAGAACAAACAAAGGTAGTTAAAAACAAATTTAGGATTATTCAGCAAGATGTAGAGGCACATATTAAACTTGACTTACCTTCCTGTCCAGGTACGAGGCGATGAGAGCAAAGTTCTTGGGGTGCTGGATGAACCTGGGAGAGAGGGGACACAGGTTTAGAAATATCTGTGTAAACCACAGTTCTACCGAGATATCAAAACCTGAAGTTTTGCTGTGGTACTTAGGAAAGCTGTTTCTGCAGCAGTGTATATTTTTTACAGGGAGGGGTTGCCAGCCCTCTACCTTTAACAGGTCCAAGGCCAACCTCCAACAAGGGACCCCAATTTCACATCCCTTCCAAAAGACAGTTGCAGCCCTAACTGGGATGTCCTGTTCCAGGATTGAACTGGGGTCTCAGGGTTAGCAACTAGTATTAGAACCAGAAGCTCAACTGTGAGGCTGCTACAAGTTGAGCTACAGTGACATCCCTGTTCTACAAGAAAGGAGGTTGATATAAGATTGTACTTTTCCTTAAACTGTAAAGACCTGTTTCTCCTATTTGGTCCATGTGTTGATGAGCTGAAGATGACATACTCCTTTACACATCCTGGATACTACAACTTTCCTTTCCTATCTATTCAAAATGTAGATAATTATCTATAATACAGGACTGTAGCTTAAATAAGACATACTTTTCCTTAAAGATCTGTTTCTCCTCCTCGGTCCATGTGTTGATGAGCTGAAAATAGTGTACTCCTTCACTTCATACCCCTTTACACAAAGTTCCCAACGTTCCTTAGTCTTATATAGAGATTTAAACTTAAGTATGTATAAGTGTAAACTTTAAGACTTACTTCTCCTTAAAGATCTGTTTCTCCTCCTCGGTCCATGTGTTGATGAGCTGTCGCTCCTTATACTCCTTCATGGGGTCCTTGATCAGCCCGTTCTTGTTGATGAACTTGATCCGACGCTGGTCCTCGTCGAACATCATGGGGGGCACCACAGCCAGTTGGCGCATCTGCCGCTCGTTGTTCTACAAAAAATGAAGAAAAATGTTTTTTAACAATTGGCAGGGATTTCCCTGAAAAATGGACCAACGGTGCTCCCTCATCATACTGTAATCCCTGCATCAACAGTTTGACAAAAAGGCTTGTTTACATTGTAATTTTAGATCAAAGGGAATGCTTAACTCCCAAGAAATGGCATTTATTTGTATTTGGAAAAGGGCAAAATGACACAGCTTCCATCCCCAGTAGGGGGCTGTGCCTATCTCGCATACGCATTTTTGGCAAGTTAAAACATACATGTACATGTAAGATATTTCTACATCATACTTAGGGACACCCTCTTAACTATCAAAAACATTAAGACATGGCAAGCCAAAGGTTCCTGAAATCACAGGATCATTAAATCTACTTCATACCCAAGGCAGTGCTGCCTATTGGTCGTCTGCCTGTGAGCCAGTCAGTATTTCTATAATGCAGTACTTGTGTGTTCTGCAAGAGGGTGCTTCCTGTCTGAGGAGGTGGAGTCTGCCCTCTCTGATTTCCTGTTTAGACTTAGAATTTTGGTAACCAGCAAGTACTTCACTGATGTATATCTGCCTGTGAGTCTGTCTGTGTCACTGTCTGTATTTCTATAATGCAGTACTTGTGTGTTCTGCCAGAGGGCGCTTCTTGTCTGAGGGGGTGAAGTCTACCCTTTCTGATTTCCTGTTTAGACTTAGAATTTTGATAACCTCACCTCCTGTTCACTCAGGCTGTCCATGATCTCTGCCATCTCCGCATCGCTCCTGGCAACCGTCGCCACGAAACTGCTTCCACGAGCGCCGGTCCTACAGATGAGGAGAAAAACTTTTCTTTCTAGTCTGCCATTTACCTTTAGCTTGCTAAGGTAGCAGTTTGGAACCAATGTTGTATTGGCAGGGCTCGAAATACTGGGTGCATGTGCACCTGTGTGCACTCAAAAATGGAGCTGTGCACCTAACTTTTGACTGTGGTGAGATTACCTGGTTGTGATAAAAGAAACTCCAAATATCCTTTGTTCTACCAACCTGATTAAATTATTTTTGGAATATAACTTTGTTGTACATTGATGCATTACTTGTTTGGAATTTTGAAGTTACAGTAGATATACAATTGCAGATTGGAAGGGTTAAACTTAAATATGTTTTTATGACAGTCAGCTAAATTTTACGTGGTGCACCCAATATTCTTTCTGTCCACCTAATTTTTTTGGTTGGGTGCACCAGTGCCCCTATCTTTAAAACTGAATTTCGAGCCCTGATTGGTTACCATGATGTTAGTCAGCAGGTGGAAGGCTTAAACTAAGACTAGGTGGATGAAGGTTAGACATCCTGGTAATAAGATACTCAATATAAGTTACTCATTACAACCATTGGATATGTTTTGAAAATGCTCAGATGTTTCAGACAGTAGTCACTAATGAAAGGTAGTTGATGCTATCAGAAATGTCTGATCATTCTTAAAACTTATCAAGTTGCTCGAGTAACCTTTGTACATGACATGTGCATGTATGTAGTTTGACTTGTTTATGTCTAGACTACATCATTTCTATCGAGTAAAAAGGAATTTGTTGGTTATGAATCTTCCCTAAGAAGTGATTCCACAGGACAGAGACTATTGACTTGATTGAGAGACTGATGAGCATCTAGAAATTTGACAAACCGTTAGAAGAGTCTTTCAGTGAGTACTCAATGATCTCCGAGGTGTTCTGATGATCTGCTAATGATCTAAATGACTTATGATCTTGGTTCACTCTCAAAGGTCACTGTCTCAGTCCTGTGGTCTCAGTTAGATCTGACACAAGTTTACAGTACTAGATGTTCAGGGCACAAAATACCAAATAGAAAATTGCACTTTTCTGGCAAGATGATCTGTAACTGTACCATCCATTTACCTGTGATATTCCAGGCAATCCTTTTCAAAATTGAAGCAACCTGACTTTTTGCGAGATATAGATTTTAAATGAAAAAGCTATTTTGTGGCCTGTGAACAGTCTACTTGTTAGGTAAGGAAAGGGAATGGATTATTACCTCCTTTCACCGTTCTTTGCACTGAAAGGAGAGAAAGATAGGAGGACTGTAAACACACACTGTAGCTCACACTTTACTGACTAAATCCAGGCATAACCGTCACAGTGGATTGGTGAACTTCACTTTACTTTATGAAATTTGCAGCTGTGAAGGTGCTTTATCACCAAGTCTTTTAGTAATGTGGCTGCAAGATAACTTAATATATAACTAAGTCTGCAGCACTGAAACTCCTCATTTTCATTAGGGTCTAACTTACGGAATGGCCAGAGATTTTAACTGTTCATATCAGGATTTGGGAATCAGGATTCATGCAGGGTAAGAGACTGATCCCGATGCGCGAACCCTGATATGAACAGTTCGAATCCGACTCTGCAGGATGATTATTCCAGTCATAAATTCAAATGTCGTGAAAGTCACCAATCCACATTCAATACCTCAAAATCCTTGACCAATCTCAGTGAATAAGGAAGTACAAGCCATGCTAGATTTTATTCCTTGCTTCTTGAATTTTTCAATAAAAACTTTGTGTGACAAGAACAAATATATGATGTTAGACACTACCTTAATGTATGGTCTTTCCAACAAGTTATTGCAAAAATATTGGAGGGCTTATAACACAACCAAAAGAAAGTCATCAGCCAAAGATTCAGTACTCCCTCTGCTAACTTCCCAAGGGAAATACTGACTGTGGCTACAATTAGTACAGGTGTAGTCCCAGTCATTATAGCTCTGAGAAAATTTAAAGGTGGCAGGACCACAAAAACATTGGCAGGCTATAGAATTTTGATTGTGTAACAAGACTTAGTCTAGAAGTCAACAACGGATACTCATAAACATGGAGTGGCCTCTAGCATGGCTTGAGGTACAGGTAGAAAGATGATTCTGTCTTCAGCAGGATTCTAAGGTACATCATGTATCTAGTCAGCAGCAACCACAACAGTCTGCTCAACATAATATTGCAACAACATCAAAGAGAAAAGCCAGTCATAGCAGACCAAAAGGTAAGGTCGTTTTTCCTCTGGGTTTTCTTACGTAACACAAGCTCTGAACTGCAAAGGCATGTTTTTTTTTTCAGGTGGGGGCCACAATTACATTCACTTAGTACATGTTTTGTGTCATAAAATGACAAGGAAAGAAGACACTGCATATATACATTTGTATTGCACAGGGGTATGAAGTTTTTAGGAAGAAAGATGTAACATTTCCAGGAAAATTTGAAAACATGTTAATCATACATTCAGTTTGGTGGGTGGGTGGTTTTGCCATTTGGGGGTAACATAGACCATACAAAAGGGCCAAATGAAACTTGAATGCAGTAAGGACATTTCAAAACTTCTAGAAGTCAAGACAACATTTGTTTGGATGGTAATTTGACGGTTTATACAAAGCAAAAACTGCAGGAATTTTAGCATACCTAGATCTTTGCCCTGGAGAAAGCCCCAGTGGAGAACCATGCCAGAAAAACAGTTGCAGTTCAGTTCTTGCTTGAATTTTCCACATTTTCTTATATCAGAACCATCGTAATGCCATAATTGCTTCACAAGCTTTATTTTCAAATCCAATTTTGCACAATTTTTTTTACCTTTTAAGTTTGTCTTGGCAAGCAAATACGGCATTTCTATACAAGTCTAAACCAATTTTGCACAATTTTTCTTCCCTTCCTCTTTGCAAGCAAATACAGCGTGTGGAAGTACCTTTGAACCTTGCTGCGAATACTTGAGCGCTGATTCGTTGGTTGTTCCCAACTCACAGCATTCGGACATGGGGAATGCGCCCTACACAGGCGCAACAACACGGCATGATAGCTCGCACACGACAGGCCAATACAGGGCAATAATCGGCCACACCAACTCATTTCATTGGTTCTCAGACAATTTATAGAAAAAAAGTTGTCAAGAGATCCAAAATGAAACAATAAAGAAATAAAGAAAAAAAATTTAAGAAAATGAAAAGAGGTCAAGATTCCAACTTTTTGAAAATCAATTCAACTCAGTTGTATAATAAATAATTTGACATTAGCATTGAATCCAATGAAACTGGGAGCTGCAGTGCACCAAGGTAAAGACTTTCCCCTTAGACTCTGTTTTCATTCCAATTTTCCGACAAAGATAAGATATAAAGGTTGCGACTCTGATTCTGAGAACCAGCAAATCAAATTGGTGTGGCCTTAATTTGGGAAGACACTGGGAATTTGGAAAATCTCAAGTACGTAGGCCTTACACTCAAACTTGTGGCTGAATGTATACATAATATAGGTATATCAATGTAATAAGCATGCTCACATCTATGTCATGGTATCTTTATGTCTGTGTCTACCTTCTGTAATCATTGAAATGTTCCACTTAAAACGTCAAGTTGTCTTGCCAAATTCCCAGTGTCTTTCCATGTTTCACATGAAATATCTCAAAGATACCAAACTACAGGGGAAAGCATGCTCTCTCAATATACACATTTTTACCATATACTGACAGCAACAAGTTAAAACATAAGACTTAAAAACAATTATCATATTTTCCAAATTTCTTATGTCTTTCCACATTTATAATGCCCAGTCATCTGCAGTTTTAGGCTACCATGCTTTGACATGTATGTAAAGAATAAGGGGCTCATCAAAATTTGGAAATCTTGAGTTTTAATTTAATGTCAGTTGTGAGCATACATTGTATAAATGGACCTTTCCAACAGCTAGTGAAGAGTTGTAAACTCTTATACAACAGCAATTTCTTGCACGTTTCAAACAAGTAATTCTTGATCAGACACATGAAATAATAACATAATTTCTTTTTCATTTTCACAGTTCACATTTGCAGGTATTTTCTTTTGCTCTGTAGTTTTTTCATTTTTTTTTTTACCTTTTAAACATCTTATCAGAATCTTGAGACATCTTACCTGGAGAATCGTTCCTGTTGTTCTCGCTGCTTACGAATTTCAGGAAACATCTTCTCGTAAAATTCCCGCACTTTGGCGTCTTTTGCTCTGAAGAAATGCAACAATTAAAAACAGCTTTTGTTATACTGAAAAACTTTGAGGTCCCACCATCTTCTGTAAATTCCATAGGGACAGAGATTGTTGCATTTTTTTTTTTTTTCGTTTGGTCTGAAACACTATTTACAGAAAAAACTTCCACCTTAGTCTTTCCATGATGCTTAATATGCATGTACATTGTACTTATATCAAACTTGTGTTCCACTGAAACTTTACCATTGTTCTGTTCAAAATGCCTTCATTTTAAATTCTTTTATCATTAAATCAAGTTGCAAAATGTATGCCACACTACCAGCTTGCACATTATGAATTTAAAATCTCTTTATTTTGTGTATGCATGTTTACACTGAAGTAAAAAATCTAAAGCATTAATCTATTACAAAATGATAAAAAATACAAAGGTGGTTTTATTGCAGTTCTACCACACATGAAAAACACAGCAAACTTACTTTCTTTTGTAGCCGTTCTCGATGCGCTCCAGGCGTTTCTCCCAGGCCTCAAACAGCTGGTCGTAGCGCTGGCACAGGTACCGCTCCTGGTGGGTACAAACATCGTGGTTAGGGAGGCAGATCCAGGATCAAGAGTTCAAATCCCTGACAGGACATAATGATGTGCCCTTCGGAAGGCACTTAACACAAATTTTCACCTCAAATAATGATGTTAACTATCATCCAAGGGTACTCATTTTTCATGGGAGTGAAGTGATAGAAGTCTTGTTAAGTACCTTTCCCAAGAGCACAGCATTAGGCCTAGGGCATGTCAGGGGTTTGAACCCAGAACCGCTTGATTCTCGGGAAAACACACTAACCATTACCACACGAAGTCTTGTTTTGCCATCCTATCTATCTCAGATGGAAAATCAAGAATTATTAAAGAAAGAAAAAAATGACTATCTTACCCGTAACTTCCTCATGTGATGCCTTCTCTTGAAGTATAGCAGGAGCTTCTTCTTCATTGCTTGGTGCCTGCAGGAAGAAATCACTTTAAGGAACTCTACAAGACATTTCCGTCAACCATACTCAACACTAACTTATCTAAACAGGGGTAGGACATCTTGTCTGTTTGTTTGTATGTATGTTCTAGCTCATTTACTTGGATTGTTTCAGTTATTGCAAAAGCCTCCTAAAAGAGGACAGAGTTGAGGCCGTACGTTTGTCTTGTGGTAGACTGCTCCTAACAATGGGTCCACGGTGGTTTATAAAAAGCGAACTATATTCTGTTATCATACTTGACATATTTTCCTACTTCTTGTTGTTACTATGTTGGACTAACTTGATCTTCGATATTGGAACATACATTTTGTACACTGTATCAAGACAGCAGATACATGTACGTACGTTTTGATGTTATCGTGGTAGACTTGAGTGTCCGATGGCTGGTTGTAGAGTGGCTGGAGGAGACAACAAAAATCTATATTCAATGTGTCTGTATAAGAAGAAATAAAATCAATTTCTTCTTAGCATTTGCATTAACCTTTATCTGTTGTCTAGATATCACTCAGTTGACAAATGAAGCACAAAACTCACCAGGTCAATCTTTGGACCAAGTCCTTCTAGAATCTTGTGAGCAGCCTCTGCCTTTTTCTGAAATTTGAAGAAAAAGTTTTGAGATCCCAGAAAGAAAACATAATCACCATGCAATACCATGGACAAAATTAGCTCTGAGCCTCAAAATTATTGATAAAAAATTGCAGATAACAGAAAGAACAGATTTGAAGCATTGATTTCGTTAAACGGAGAACCTCCTTCCTACCCTGTTCTCGGCATAGATGATCTGCACTACGCTCTGGTGTTTGTGTGAAAGGGAGGGGGTGTTCCTTGGGTTCATTGAGCTGTACTAAACTGTGTTATGCCATGAAGCGGTCTACTACTAAAGCGAAACAAACAACATCAACAAACGGAGCCTACCCTGTTCTCGGCATATATGATCTGCACGATGCTCTGGTGGCGAGGCTCCTTGGGTTCAGACACGATGTCCACTTCCTCCGGCTCATCCGGCTTTGCAGCCTTCTCCTCAAGCTCACCCTGGGGTGGGAAATAGTTGTGTGTCAGGAAAGATTATTCTTTTTCAGTTGAAAAGTGATACTAGGTATATGTAAGGTAAGATTTAAAATCCCCATAGTGTGTAGATATCTCAATGAATATATAACTTACTCAATGCATGCACCCATTTGGAGAGTAGCTCAATTTTGAGAGACAGTGACAAAGTAAGCACACATAATAAACTGTACCATAGCAAAACTGCACTTGAACCTCAAACTTGTCATCTGAATAGAATCAAATATCTGTGACTTATATCAAAAGTACTGTCTCTGAGAGCAGTAGTTCCAGCTTCTTTAGCTGCAAAACCTGAGCATATATTCTACGTTTACACGTTCTCACAAACACTCTTTCTCATAATGTTTTGGATCTCGATTGTGATGGCGATGTTAAAAAAAAATTAATTCGTCTGTTACAGAAAGTCCTATCTTTGAATATTGGTCATCATCATCATTTATTTATTTAAGGGTCCCCAGTAGAGCTGGTACACGAGTTAAGGTACAGTTCCGGACCTGCACCTGTACCTAAACTACTTGTTCAGAAAATGGTAGATTTTCAATAAGGACAAAAGCATGTTTGAACTGGTAACAACATAATATTTAATTGTGCTGGGTATTATTTTCATGAAAACACAGATGAAAATTTGACTCCAGCCTTGCAAATGTGCTTTATGTGCTGGAGTATAGTATTGATGTGGCTTTAGTGCACTACCACGGTAATTTAATTGACTGTACCCGGTACTGTATTTTCACACCCACCTGTTTTTTCTGCAGCTTGCTGATCTGCTGCTCCACCTTGGCGATCTCCCGGTCCACCCGGTCCATGGACTGGAGAAGCTCCTCCTTCGACAGTTTGGAGGGTGAGTCTTTCCCTCCCCCCTCCTCTACACAGGACGGCTGTCGGGAGGGCGACACGGCCTCAAGCTTAGGCACAAGAGCCGAGCCCTGGGGGGAATAGTGTAACATTCATTTATCGTTCATAGATTCATCTTTCGACAGCTTGGAGGACAACACTGCCGCAAGCTTAGGAACAAGCAAGAGCAGAGCCCTGGGGGGAATATCGCAACATTTATTCATCGTTTAGACTCAATTAGAGATTTATCCTTCGACAGTTTGGAGGGCGAGTCTTTCCCTCCCCCCTCCTCTACACAGGACGGTTGTCGGGAGGGCGATACTGCCTCAAGCTTAGGCACAAATCTAATACAAGGCATCTACTACTTTGTTGTCTTTGTTCTGAAGAGAGTTTACTCCATGCCAGTGGTCAGTCCATACATCATACATGACACCAACAAATTCCTATGGTCGACAAGGAAACAAATAAAAACAAACAACACTCACCCTCCTGTGGTCGGAGGAATACCCCATGTCTGCCCCAGAGCTCATGGCGTGCGCGGCCCCTCGGGCCAGGGCCGCCTCATGGCTATCCTGGGGGGCCAGCCGGGGCCGCTTGTGCTGCGGGGCCTCCGACAGCTCCGACTGGGCGTGGTGCCCCATGTGGTAGGAGGTGTGGCCACGCTCGTACATGTGGCGGGAGTCCGGCATTCTGAAATAAAATGATACAGAAAATCATTGTAGTATTCCCTAAGAATGGCCCACGCTACTGCGGCATCGCCAAAAAATTGTTATTCAGCAACATGAAATTATGTAAATTTGTCTGAGTGAGTAAAACCTTATCACAAACCTTACTGCCTCTTGAATATGACATTCTTTAGCTAACTTAAACAAATACAAAAATCTTTGTTGTATTACATGTTTACAATTTTGAAGTTAGAAACCAGGTTTTGTTCTACTTCATTTGATGCAATTCGAAAAAAAAAAAACTTCGAGCCATGTAAAACCTCGGAAACAAACTTCATGACTTATCAATATCCCTACATCCTCACCTGTCCCCACTGGCGGGATGTCCCTGGAACTCCGAGAGGAGCGACGGACGGCGGCGCATCTGTCCAGGCGGCTGGCCCTGAGGCAGGGCGTAGTGCGGCGTGTAGTCCTGCGGCCTGGCCTGGGGTAAGGTCCGGTACTCACTCACAGTGGACAACTCCTGTAAAACAGGGGTGGAGGAGGGTGTTATAATTACATGTATACAACATCACACAAGCCATCTCTAGGTTTTTCTAAAGAGGGGCGCTGCGGCAAGGCGTAGTGTAGTCCTGGGACCTTGCCTGCGGTAATGCCCGGTACTCGCTCACAGAGGACAACTCCTGCAACAGACAGGGATGGAGAAGGGTGTTATAATTACATGTATACAACATCACACAAGCCATCTCTAGGTTTTTCTAAAGAGGGGGGCTGTGGCAAGGCGTAGTGTATTCCTGAGGCCTGGCCTGCTTGAGCGACCGGTACATATACTCACTCACAGTGGACAACTCCTGCAACAGACGGGGATGGAGAAGGGTGTTATAATTACATGTATACAACATCACACAAGCCATTTCTAGGTTTTTCTAAAGAGGGGCCCTGCGGCAAGGCGTAGTGTAGTCCTGGGACCTTGCCTGCGGTAGCGCCCGGTGCGTATACTCACTCACAGTGGACAACTCCTGCAGACATAGGAATGGGGGAGGGTGTTACATGTAGATGTTTTCAACATCACACTCACAAGCAAGGGGTTTTTCTAAAGAGAGGAAGGGAGAGGGGCACTGTGGCAGGGCGTAGTGCGGCGTGTAATCCTGCGGCCTGGCTTGGGGTAACGCTCGGCAATGCGACCTCATGCTCGTACCACACTTCCCCTTACCCTGGGGAGCAGATTTTCTGACATGCAAAAAATTTATCTGCGGCCACAGTCAGACAGTTATTTTCCCCCTCAAGAAGACTCTGAGTCAGTATATTCCGTTTTCACTTAAAATCATCTAAAACTCCACATCGGACGGGGGAAAATCCACACAATCTCCCTCCATCTTGATCTTGATCGGGTACTGGGCAACACCCCTCTTGTTGGGGTAAAGCGCCCAGGGGGGAGTGTGCTGCACTGTTATTTTCCTCGCAGGTGCAGGAGCACAGCCTCCTTGAACTTGGGAGGATCGGCTGTGACCGTGACTTCCTGGGGTAAAGAGTTCCAGTCTCTCACAGTTTGAGGGTAAAATGAATATCTATAACAGTCTTTGTGAAATGGTAGAGTCTTGTATGAATTTTGATTTGAGTGTCGCGATTGGTGCGGTGCAGGCCTCAAAAGAGTTTCGCTCCATCACAATTTACAAGTTTTTCTGGAAAAAAACCTGCAAGACATTCAATTTGGATCTTGAATAAAGCAGATCAGAGTACCTGACTGTACACTGTACCACTGGTTACATGTAGATATTACATAAAACTTCCAGGATTAGGCCACATTTTGGAGCAGTCTGTAGAACCTGATCCATTCACCGGCCCTTTCATGAGATAGAACTGAGACGTGAATATCAAACTGTCACACTAGTGTCAGTCCCAGCATACCACGATGTAAGCCCTTGAGTCTAAGCCAAAAGCTGTCCGTTCTAAATACACTCTAGCCCTTAGCGATAGCCCTTAAGAGTTGAGGAACCATAGCTAGCTTTTTTTTACTGCCCAACCAGTAAAGGAAGGAACTGGTGTGTTACAGTAACTTACACCTCAAGCTAGTTTACTGGTTGTGCGATGCAGACAACCTACAAAAGCTATGTGTACATACTTCTATGTGGAGCCGCCATTCAAAAGATTTCTGGTATAAAGTTCACAGAAGGTACTAGTAATCATGGCTATTGTTCGAGAAATGTACTTCTATGTGCAGTTATCATTCAAAAGATTCTGGCATAAAGTTCACAGAAGTTATAATGATGGCCATTGTCCAAGAAACGTGGCTAGCAGCTCGCTGAGTAAAAAAGCTATGTTAGTATGTGGAGCTGCCATTCAAATTATTCCAGTATCAAGTTCACAGAAGGTGATCATGGCTATTGTCCAAGAAACGTGGCTAGCAGCTCGCTGAGTAAAAAAGCTATGTGTACATGCAGTCCTGTTCTTCTATGTGGAGTTGCCATTCAAATTATTCCAGTTTAAAGTTCACAGAAAGTGATCATGGCTTTTGTCCAAGAAACGTGGCTAGCAGCTCGCTGAGTACATGTACAAAAGCTATGGTACTAGTATGTGTACATGCAGTCATGTACTTCTATGTGGAGCTGCCATTCAAATTATTCCAGTATAAAGTTCACAGAAGGTGATCATGGCTTTTGTCCAAGAAACGTGGCTAGCAGCTTGCTAAGTACAAAAGCTATGTGTACATATTGAGGTCTTGTACATATGGAGTTGCCACTCAAATTAGTCCAGTATAAAGTTCACAGAAGGTAATGATGGCTTTTGTCCAAGAAACGTGGCTAGAAGCTCGCTGAGTACACACTCCATGCTGGCAGGTGACCTGGGATAGCACTCGTTTGGTTAGGGTCCAGGACCTTGAGGTTTACTTTTCATCATCAAATCGTATAGTCACACTCGTTAAAAGTATAAGTTACTAGGGAGGGCTGGGAAGAAACCTTGCATCTGACAACATTCATTCCCTGAAACTGTGTGCTACTTCTTACAAGGGTACAGGCTAGGCTTTCTACACAGATTCTGTTTTCATCATGTTCATATTCCAATGTCAGGTAGTGTAATTCAAAACTTAGAATCACTTTTCTAATTCGAAAGCATGCTGTCAAATGTTGTATTACATGTATGTACACAATGAAGCTTCATACACATTTTCAGAAGGACTGAGCCTATTTGGCAAAGTGCAAACCTCCAGAAAAATGCACAAAACACGACAAAAATATGTATGCTCAAAACATGCCCGACTGCTACATCTGCTGGGAGACTAGACTCACTGCCTTTATGTTACATGCAAGTTCTAGCCCTTTTGTACTATCGTCTGGCTAGTTGAGAAGCCCTGGCTGTAGGTTTTTTTGTATATATTATACCAGGTGTTTTTCTAGAAAAACATTGCAAGGGAGAGCATTGCAAATGCAAGGGAGCGAAGCTACCAAGCGGAGGGATGGTGGAACCCCCAATTGCACAGCATGGAGTTTTAGAGACTTTTAAATTAGAATGGGGCCTTCTTTCACTTCTTGAGGTGTAAATTACTGTCAGACAGGTCACAGTTGAAGACTGCAGCCACATGCAGATATGTGACCTAGAAGCATCCCTGGTCAATCAGAATTTTATGCTTGTCAGAGAATCTGCTCCCCAGGGTAAGGGGGTCCATGGTCAGGGCATGTGTCCCTGTTCCCCTCTTTAGATGAACCCCTGTATACACTGATACAACTGAATACATTTAAATGCTATCGTCGGATCTACCACTACCAGGATTTATCTCAATGGACTTGAATAGCAAATTTAAGTACATAATGAAATGTGACAACCCATGCATGGTATACATCGAGAAGTATATCAAAGAATGTCTAGACGTTAGAAACTCCTCCAATAAAATCCCATTGTCATCCCATACGACTACACCATATTGTATAAGATAGACTGATTAGCCTAATAGAATCTATGTACCAGTGAATGCCATACTTTGCACCTTGTACAATTGTTGTGCAATAAAGTTATTATTACTATCATTATTATTTAAATCAAATTAAGTCTTACCTGTCCATGGTGTGTTCTCTGCCCGTGCACTGCGTACACCGGGGTGGCGTACTGACTCGTTCCCAGCACGAACCGGCTCTGCTCCGGGCCGTTCTGGTACGGGGGCTGCACGCGGACCGACGAGGACGGACTGGGTAGGCGGTGGCGCTTGAACGGCGGCGACCCCTCGTAAGGGGGGCCGTTCTGACCCCTGGGGATAAAGGTCAAAGTGTAAGTCATTGACAGAAGGGGTGCTATCATCATAATTAATGGTCTGCTAGCAACAGAGTTCGTGGGCATAGAATTATAACAATAGCGAAACAGTTTTAAAAATGAACTACCAATGAGAGCCAAGTATAGAATGGAAACAGAAAAACAGAACAGTTTTGATTGGTACAACTGAACATCAAAAATTTGCCCACAGCGGGGAGATATCCGTGAAAACCGTATAATTCAAACTTAAAAATGCAGCAAACATTTCAACATTTGCTTCCTGAAAAAGCTACATGTAGGAAATCTTTGCACTATAAATAAGCTGCCCTTAATTCCGCCCATATATAATTATAACTGTTGCTCAAAACTAGCAATTGATACAGCATACACTGAATTTCACAATGTCACTTTACAATTAAAAATTGCTTTACATTATTGTAATCATTATTGTAATCATTCACTCGTGCCTGTGCAGTTTGACAAATAATGATGATGGATGAATTAGAGAACAAGTCAGAAAAAGAGAAGTATAAAATAATCATAAGGAGAAAAATATAACAAATTTGCAATGATAAAAAGTCTTCTTTGAGTTTGAGTCCGAAGGACAATATCAAAACTAAACGTCCACACTTAAATGATAGTAAAATCTAATTCCCTTATCCCTAAATTGAAAGAAAATAGATCAATTTTTGGTCGTCCATATCCTTAGTTGATGACACACTCTCCATGTTACAATTCTAAAACACAAAACGTTACAAAAAACTAAAAGGGACTGACAAAATTAAAAGCTTCAAAGCTTTAGCCGTCCTTATAAAACTACGTGAATAATAAGAAGATCTGTTCCCCAAGTCTACATCTTGAACATCTCTGTCTCTAGACGGGGAAGTTGGCCTTTGGCAGATTTCAGTAAACCACAGTCGCTAGAAAATTTATGGTTATTTTCTTAAGATCAAATTTATTATTTCCCCCTTAGAAAGTAACTCTGCTCGCAAATGTTCCTATGAAAGTCAAATAACAGAGTTTAGATCTGAAAAAGTTAAAGCTGGGTGTTTGACACAAGTTTCTAAAGCACAAATAGAGAAGCCGGGATTCTGTCAAGGCTAACTGTGCGATCTGTCGCCATTTTTTCGCGGGTGGATTTTGCGATGTCTCGGCGAAGAAATCGGGCGATTTTTCGCAACAAATCTCGACATCCTAACATTCAAACTCCCACCATAGCAATCCTGTGGTAGTTTTGTGCACAAATGTTGGGCGAAAGCGGGGAAAATTTGCGTAAAAGAGGGTAAAATATCGGTAAGAAAACGAACCTGTCGTTCGGCTGTCGCGATGCCATCTCAGCTCCGAACGGCGGCCATCTTGGGTATGACGTCACGGCGGGAAGCAGAGGATCCTGGGAAGTTCCAAATGTGAGACGTTCGGGGGAAAGTGAAAAAGTGTGGCGTATTTTCTTCGCCATAACTTTGTAAAACTGTCTTAAAGATTGTAGAATTCATCTCTATCATATTCTAGAGGCTCTTTAAAAATGTCTAGTAGGTTACAGAGACTCCTGAAGGAGCTGAAACAGACCGTTGACAGTGATTAATGATGGTATGTCGTGCAGCTATGTACCCAGATCAAGGATGTCCAGTGGGGACACCTGGCGAATCGCATGCAAACTACATGGCGTTGGAACATTGCATTGATTGCAAGTACAAAATGTATTATAATATTCAAAGTTTAGTTTTGTCTAGCCTGACTAAACCATGCTTCTAGCCCTTCCATATAATTTAGGCCCCTAGAAGCTTTTAGGAGGTCCTAATATTGTAAAATAATTTTTTTTCACTTAAAAGTTTCACTTGTCCAGTTTTTGCACATGTCCTTGTCTACCCCCCTTTCTACCCTCTGTTTGCACCTGTTACTAACATTTAGCGCAGCTGCTAATAATCCGCCGAAAGGCGGGCTGAGCAGTACCGAAGAAGAAGAAGAGTAATTACTAAAATTGAATTAAATTAAAGTTAATTTTGACTATGCATTCTGGCTGATTTGCCATGAAGAACATCTGAAGATTATCAATTTCAGCGTTACAGTTTTTTTTTTTTTTTGCTCAGAATTTCTCTGGAATGAGGAATTGCTCCAGAGTATTAGGTCAACACGAAGTCATAATATTGTTTAACAGTGGGGTTCAAGTGCCACTAACTGACCTAACTGGTCCAGACCTTCTAGCCTAGTGGTTAGTGCATTGAGTTCATGGGTTGGTGGCCTGGGTTGGAATCCCGGGAGCCAGGAAACTGTATTACTCGCCTCTTGTAAAAACGTGATCTTCACCTCCTGTATTATTTCATTTACCCGCCCTACCTATCCCGCAGGTAGGGTAGGGCGGGTAAATGAAATAATACAGGAGGTGAAGATCACGTTGAATAGTCAAGAAGAAAATGATGAATGACGTCATTAACATGGGCGAAACCATTTGACGAATAAAACAGGGTCCTTCGTAACCAATTACCCAGGATGCCCACCGTGGTGGTCATCATTACACCATTACACCATCAGTTACAACACTGGGAAGTCTCGGCATCTGTTGGCACATTTTATTCACCACATCACAGATTACTTCAGATTGGTACAAAATATCACAGTAGAAGTGAAGTGGGATCTCTGTGACAATCCACAAAGATTGCATGTCTACTAGAACAAGTCGAGTTTGTACAGTTTTGGTCTTAATTCAAGATCATGTTCTATAAATTGTGCTGCAAGACCTAAAAGTAAAACAAGCTACTCACTGCACCATGACAAGATGATCATTCTGAATAACTAGAATTATAAATGTGCTGGACTGTGATACTAATATAACTAGGTGATTTAGTAAAATACAAAGATTTCTTGAAGAAATTCCAACTATAAAGTAACATGTCCTGGGAATGTTGTAGTATTGTTTGTTTAACTTTCTGTAGGCTCTTCATTCCATTCATGGTAAAAACAATTTGCCACTAAATCATATGTTAGATGACATATGTAACATAAAGTGTCAACAACATTTATAAAACAAAGTCCTAGGAAACCCTGGGGTTCTACTGTAATTGACCCCTGATCTTTGACCTGACCTCCCTACTCCCTTAATTTATTTTCTAGCTGCAGGAGTTTCTGGTAGAACTGCTCGGCTGTTGCCAGGTTGATGTCCAGTTTCTCCCTGTCCTCGTAGGCCGTCCCCCACACATTACACCTGCTGGTGTACTTACACAGGGGTCCAGACTGGAGGGCACCTGTCGGGACAGCCACACCTGTAAAAAACACACCTGTTAGCACACCTGTTAGCACACCTGTGGTCCCCACACCTTACACCTGCTGGTGTACTTACACAGGGGTCCAGACTGGAGGGCACCTGTCGGGACAGCCACACCTATAACAAACACACCTGTTAGCACACCTGTGGTCCCCACACTTTACACCTGCTGGTGTACTTACACAGGGGTCCAGACTGGAGGGCACCTGTCGGGACAGCCACACCTGTAACAAACACACCTGTTAGCACACCTGTGGTCCCCCACACCTTACACCTGCTGGTGTACTTACACAGGGGGTCCAGACTGGAGGGCACCTGTCGGGACAGCCACACCTTCAAAACCTGTAAAAGAACACACTTTTTAGCACATCCAGGTATAACTGCAATGGAATAAAAAATTGCAGGCATGCAAACATCAGTCATTGCAAGTGAACTTTTGCCAAATAGATTAAAATGGCAATAACATTCTTACATTGAAAGACTGCATTCTTTGAATAGAGAACATTCTGTTAGAAATGAAGTTCTATTCTGATTATCACATAATTATAATCAAAAAAGCTAATTTAGATATAGCCAGCTAATTTAGATATAGCCAACAATTGTATATAGTACCAGTAACCTATTGTTACAACAAAGTCAGACACAGTTTACTGACGCATGTATGTTTTTCCTATGTTTTTATCATGTATTTGCAATTAGCCCACGGGCATGAACTTGCAATAAACTTCTTATAATCAGCCTTATTTATTCCTAAAGAGCTTTTAAAACTGTTGCACTGGGGCTTTAGCAAAGTTTTATGTTTTCAGGCCTTGAAATTAACTTGTTTCCCTACTGTGTTGTATTTAGCAGCTCTAACTATTTTAATGGAAACAAATGGAAATTAGTTCTACATCAATGTCATCAACATATTGGCATTGCCACACAAGTTTATATACAACCCCACAAATATATAGTATGCTGACCTCAGTTGAAACAATGTACAGGTCAGCATGTTGGGAACTCAGAACAGCATCAAGCAGCTGGCTGTGGTGTCCGCTCCCTCAGGAACTAGATCCCTACTGTAGCTGTATAAAGGAACAGAACGTGGGAGTAAAACTAATGATTAACAAGAAATCCCCCCAATTGGCCTAAACCAATTGGTGCCACATAAAGTCTTTTCATTTGACGTCATCTGTACCATGTTAGATTAAAGCGTACACCTGTTCAGTACATGAAGATGCTACTGCTTGATCCAATTACAAGTATCTGCCAACATGGTCACCTTAGGATTCAAGTTGTAATCATTATGAGGTCAATGAAAAGCCTGAATAGGATCGATGCACACTTAAGTTTGGTATATAACCTTATTGAAGAATATGTTCCAGAACAGGTGTGTATCTATCAGGTACATTTATCAGTAGTGCAGTCTTGGACTTGTGCAGCAAAAGTCAATTGAAAGACCACTGACTTAGAAATGTATCCCTGGAGTAGAGCATACCTATAGGATATTCAATATATATATAACTCACTGTAGCCTCTCCAATGTTGGGTGTTCCTCAGCAGCCTGCACCACAGCCTGGAACCCTGCAGGCTCCATGGGGATGTAGTCAAGGTCCAGCCACTTAAAGGCAGGGAGTCTGGGTAGAGCCTCGGCCAGAGCCATGGCAGCTGTGTCAGGTAGGTGTACAGGTGTGTCCCAGTGACCAGACATGTTCAGCGTGGTCAGTGCCGGCAGTGCGCTGATGAGCTGTGTGACCCTACCCAGTCCGGCTCCTGTTACTCCACTATTCCTCCCAATGTCCAGCTCCTGTAGTGTGTTATTATAGTGAGGGGCAGTGGTCAGACTGTTGTCACCAGGGTTTTGCTTCATGTCCAAACTGCTGGGCTGGCAGAGTGTTTGCACCAGTGAGACAATCCCTGAGTCCCCTATGTGACTGCCTCTCACATCCAACACCTGTAACTGCACAAGGTAAGGCAAGGCTTTGATCAGGGATGATATTCCCTCGTCAGTGACACCTGTATATCTGAGATTCAACACCTTCATGGCTGTGAGGTGGTGGAGGATAGCAGCCAGGCATTCCAGCCCGGGGTCTCCTATGGCATTATGACTAATGTCCAGTTTGATGAGTCTGGTTAGCTGACACAGTGCAGGGACCAGTTTGCGCATGCTTGTGGGGCTGATACTGGTGTTGAACAGGACCAACACCTGCATGGCAGTGAAGATGGGGAGGACGGCGATGAGAGACTCCAGCCCAGTGTCACCGATCAGATTACTACTAATATTCAATTCTGTCAGTCCCACTAGGTGGCCCATGTAGGGAGCCAGGGATGACATGCCCACAGCTCTCATACCAACTCCCAACCATGGCCCTCCAAGACAGAGTACAGCCAGGTGTGGAACACTGGACAGCCCAATCTGTAGGACTTCCATCCCAGCATCACCAAGGTCACGGTTGCCAGCAAGATCCAGCTCCTCAAGCAGAGACATGTGACTGAACCCCTCCACAAGTTGCTGGAGTGATGATGGTGTTAGGTCTACGCATGACAGTTCCAGTGCTCTCAGACAAGGAACATACTTCAGACCTGAAACCAGCCTGGCTGTCTGGTTAGGTGAGTCAAACCTTCCTGATAGTTTCAAGTCCAATTTAAGTCCAGGGAGTGAAGTTGTAAAACACTGCTGTAAGTACTGAACTGTGTCTCTGCTATCAGTGCCTCCACGGATCTTAATTATGAGTCTGTCTGGAAGGTTTGCTGCACGAAGATTTTGTATGTAATACTTAAGAGCTGTGGCTTCTCTACTGTTGGTGGAGCCGTCCAGCATAACGATTGGAAGGGCTTGACTGATACCCTGAAGCACTTCTGGTTCCTGTCTCTCACTAAGGATGGTCAGGCACAAGGATGCAAACCTTTCATAGGTTTTGCAGAACTTTTGCATGTCTTGATCCATTGGCACTTGTGAACATTCAAATTGTTCAGGTCGTAAGTGTGTGAACTCTCTGTTGCTGAGCTTGCTTAGTTCCTCCATTACAGCTTGTGCTGCTCGTGAGTCACAGCCACACGTGAACTGAAGCAGGTTACTGAGTTCAAATACCTTTGTTATGGAGGTGAGCTGCAGCAGCTCTACAATGTTCACTTGAGCATAATCAACATATCGTCTGGCAAGGAATTCTTGCATGGTCTTGTGGGAAAAGTTCAGCTGTTTCCTAGGATGCAATCTAGAGGAGGAAACCTCCAAGGAGACCACACCAAGCTTTAACAGCAGCTTCCAATTAACCTTTTCTCTCTCTACTTCTGTAAGGTCAAGCAGGGTTTCATTCCTCAGCAGTGCCTCTAGCGCAAGCTTGCCAAGCTGCAGTAATGACTCAGTAACCTCTACAGGCAGGCCTTCTGTTGGCATGTCCACTCCTTCCCGCTCACAGTACTTTCTAACCAGACATGTCAGCAGGTTTTCGTACAGCCCTGTCATTGTTAAAGTAGACACCATCTCTTGGTCCTCCTCCCACAGGAGACAAAGCAACATCAGGAACATTGGGATCTGGAATAGGTTGCATAATAGTTCCTGATCCTTGAGAAATACAGCAGTTCCCAAACGCCTTAAGTACCTTATTTCTTTAGTGACTATGAAATATTGCATAATGAGCGTCTTTGCCAGCTCAGGATGTTTTGTCATGACAAAGTATTCCTGCACATATTTCACCATATGTTCAGGGGAGAAGCCCATGATGTGCACTTGATAGTCTGGCCGGGTGTGCTGCTGCACTCCTGCTGAGGGTCGGGAGGTGATCACAATCGTGCTGTTGGGGTACATCTTGCCAGACAGTAGTTTGGGAATGGTCTGCCCAGCTGCCCTGGCCTCAGGCCGCAGCTCATCATACCCATCTAGGAGGAAGAGCACACGGGACTCATTCATCTGTAGGATTTCTCTGATGGACAGTACATCAATACCTTCAGCTGTCTCGGGAACACACTGGTCCCACACCATCTCCTCTATGGTCTCCCCCTCTCTCACCTCCCGGAGTCGGATTAACAGAACGATGTCGTGCCGTCTGCCCAGCTCTGTTTTCTGTGAGACGGCATCTAAGGTTTCTTTGGACAGAAACGTTGTCTTCCCCCCTCCGGCTTCACCCTCAATCAGAATGCACCTTGGAGCTGTGGACAGTCTGGTGACATCTGGGTTGAACAAGTCATCTAGCGACTTCAGTTCTTTTCTTTCTTCTTTCCTCATTGATTCCGACCTATTAATAGTATTATCTTTTTCCAATATCTTATAGTGTTTTTTTTGTTTTTGTACCAACTCCAATTGGGTGAAGATATCACTGAGGTTGAGTGTGTATTCGTCGTTCCAGATCAGAGGCTTAAAGTGAGTTAGTTTTAACTCATAGTACTTCTTCACAGATTTCTGGAACACATCTGGAATAGAGAGGTTTGTGTGATCGATTTCAAATACAAACTTAGTGAGAAAGTAACTTAGGCAAAGAGCAAAGACAACATTTCAGAGAATAAAGTTGTCAGCTCATGGTACTTGATGACAGAGTTTTGCAAGTTTAATTGATCTGCAATAATGAGTACTGGTACATGTACCTTAAGTTCTGCAATAATGAGTACTGGTACATGTACCTTAAGTTGATATTGCCTTTTACTATATATATATATATATATACATATACATGTGTATATCAAGGACTTATTCTACTTAATGGTCTATCAGGGTATATTTTGTTAATTCAAAGATAACCTGTATGTCACAAAAAGTACCGGTAGACCAAACTTAGATGAGATTTCCTGTACTGTAATTTGCCATTTAGAAATTAGGAATGGTCTGATTCACACCTGTCAATGAAGAGTCTGTTCCTGCAGCTCCAACTGGACCTGCAACTTCTGGAAGAGAACAGAGAAGGTAACATTTATGATAATATTCAGCAAAATGCTCGGTTTTTATCCTTTTTTCAGCAGACTCTCTAAATATCTCTAGGGGAATTACAGACCAGAAAATTTTGGGTTTTGTCGATAGTGGAAGTATTTAACCCTCTCATAGTGATTTGATTATAACTATTCTTCTTTACACCTGCCAGCTTCAATCAAAGTAATGAGATATAAGACTAAGAGAAAACGTCAATTTCAAAGAAGCAATTTTAAAGCAATTTTAAAGTCAATTGATTTCAACTTATGGAATATAATGTTTCAAAGGAATAAAAAGGAAATCAAAATATAAGCAAATATTAGGAAGAAATCTGAGACTACAAAGTTTTAGAATTTCCTACCGAGAAACTCCTTCCTTAGACCATCCACAACACTCTGCAGGTTTGCCTCAGACAGAGCCTCCATCAGGACCTCTATAGTGGCTCTCTCTCCGTTACGCTTGAGCCATTCCTCCAACAGGTCCATACGGCGAGACTTGTCATCTCGGTTTCTTCCATCGATGTTGTCGATGTCAGACTGTTCAAACCCAAGATGGAAGGCCAGGTCCTTCCAGTCTGAGCTGACCTTTTCTTTGATGAAATAGAAGTACTTACGAGCATCTGTAAAACAAGATAGAATATTAAGTGTTACTGTACAGATCATCCCAATTTTTTTTTTCAATTTTGCCTGCACTGCTTGTTTTCTTTGCCTCTAGTAGTAGTGCCACTGTAACATTATTACAAGTATTACAGTATTATTAGCCCTGGCACAGGTAGACATAAGAAATACCTGGCAGACCTTCCATTTTACTATTTTATTATTGCGCTAAAATGAACATAAATATGCAAATGGTATTATGACCCAAAGTTAAGAAATCAATGTGCCTAGCGCCTACATTGTACCACTCTCTACATCCTACCGGTACCATATATGGAGCCCCTCACCTCCCACTGGTAACCCTTCCTCTCTACAAGGAGCTGGTTTCTTCTCCACAGGAAACTCTTCTCCATCCTCCCCCTTCCTCTTCAGCTGGCTGAAAGAGGGTTGGGGTGAACCTGTCTCAGAGAGATGGATTCAAGTATCAGTAATGCTCTCAATAGCTTCTCCAGAAATGTTGCATTGACCACTGTTTTTCCATAGCGTAACAGCGTTCATACTCGTCTGTTACCTGTTAAATTTCATTCTAATTCCTGCGAAACTTGATGTGGACACACTTTTGTATCTACTTTACCTTTTAACCTAAACATTACAATCTACTTATATGTACAATATCAAAGGTAAACTCACAATCAAGACTTGCATAGTGGTTCTCGGCATAATGCCCCAGTAGCAGAGGCGGTTCTTTTCTGGCCGCAGTCCCGGTACATGGCGTCAGGATGGTGACGTAGTTCTCCGCCTCTACACTGGACACGATGCTGACGTCATGACCAAACATGTCTGCCATGGCCTGTAGGACAATGTGGTCTCCCCACGTCCCATCACGTGACATGGCGTCCAGGTAACCTTCCCAGTTTTGATTTGGGACGAAGGCACTGAGATGGTCACCGTTGTCCTGAAAGTACAATTTTAATCAGAACATCGGCATCAGCGTTGCGTCTATCGATTATATTCATATGCATATCGATTGTTTTGTCAATATTAGATGAGCTAATTTCAAAGACAAATGCAAGTCAAACCTGATCACGTTTCGCTCACAATTCGGTTATGATCATCAATGTGAGGCAACCTAAAGACATGTTATGTTACCATAAATATTGTTAAAACATTCGAGCGTTTGTCAGTATAGTTAAAGTTCTCTCACATTGTATGGGTTATCTCTTAAGAAGTCGACTGCCCGGTTCCGCAGCTGCACGTGACTAATGTCCTTCCCCTCTGTACGGAAGAGTTGATCGGACACGGCGTGAAACATGCAGTTTCCGTCCTTCGGCACCTCAGCACGGAAGGTCAGACATGCCTCTGCCACGTGCCTGGCTAGTCTGTTGTAGGTGTCAGTTTGGGTGCCGTCCTCTATTCTCACCTCTGTCAACAGGTGCTTCAACCTCTCAAAGTCATCTATAAACAAGAAACAGCATCATTTTGATGTATTATGTCGGATGCGCAATCATGTTTACTGCTTTAAGTCCTTAAATGATAAATAAGCACAGTACACCTACGCTTCCCTTCTCCGCATTAATCATATCGCCAGATCCCCACTCTTTGTATGTTACCTGCATCTTCAGACTCACTCAGAGTATAAATTTGTATCTTGCATTCTTTTTGTCAATGTATGTCTATGTCTAATCACACAGCTTTTTTTTAAAACATAGGTCTAGATTAACTCTAGTGTAGGTAAGTAATGTATTACATGCTGTTAAAATGAATGTTACAATAAATTTAGATCAATAAAGACATACAATAAATCTGTCATGATTTTCTATTGTTTAAATGGTTTATGAAACAATCAACTTCACCTACCTTCCTCTCTTGGTCTTTTGGCTGGGACAGTGGGGTTCCTTCTAAGCCCTGCGGGTATAAAATTGAAAACGAATAGTGTTTTCAACGAGAGTCAAAGTTCAACCTACAAATATGACGACATTCATGAATTGTCGGTTAGTGAAAAATGCTGCCGGACATTAATTCTGAGGGTTTACGGAGGGTGGTCTATTTGTTCACACGTTGTTCCCTTAATTGATTGTTTAAAGCCTTGGCAACAACCTTATGCAAACGTAGCCATGTTGTTTACTTACGACGCCATTTTTGTGCCCACGAAGACGTGCATGGCGTCCGGCCATGTTAAGTGTTCTGGCGAGTACGTAGGCCTTAGAACAAATTTTCATGACAACAGAATAGCCACATTAGACTAAAGACACGCAAACAATTCAGGACAGCTGTTAACTAGAAACACTGCCCACAGTCCCAGGAGAATAGGTGTGCATTACTAGGATATTGATACATGAACCTTGGTCTAACGCTTGATCTAAACGATCCAACCTAGCGTACATGACTTGTTCAACCTAAAGCACAACGTTGAGGTGTTCAACGCCGTATACATGCGTGTTCCATATTCTTTGTTTTGTTGACGTGACAAAAACGTTAACCTCACACATATTACAACGCATTTCACTGCCACCTCCGTCAATATTGCGTGTAAGGTTCTGAATGGAGCCAAAACAGCAATATAATTACTGACTCAGACTGTAAAATCGTCACCAACTTTGTATTTGTCATAGCAATTGATGTACACTGACATGCAGATTCTGTATACATATAAGTTTCAAGACAATTATGGATTGTAATCATTGTATCAAACACGTAAACATGTTGATGTTTCGTACAAATAGTCCTACGATCATTGTGTGACATATCTTTCCTTTCATTCTCAGCAACCTGACCCAATGGCTTGTATTTCTCAAGACAACGCTGCTGTTGAAATATTAAAAAGTTATTACAGACATCTTTTCTTTCTTTTAATGCAACCGCCTTCATCACATACAAGAAAGTTGACATACCTTTCTTTTCATTCTCAGCGATCTTCTCTGCCTTCTCGGCGTAGTCGTGTCTGCCGATTTTTCTCAACAGGTCCGCCAGAATGGCGAGATCTCCCGGCCTTAACTTCTGTACTTTCTCCAGTTGGTTAAAGATCTGGTGAGCGTTGGCTTTTTCCACGAATCCCGCTGGTAAAATGTTCGCACCGCTGACATAGTTGCGGAGATCTGTTAGTTCTTCATGAACAAGATTTCTAGATATCTCCAGGTACAGATCCTGGCGAGGATTGTCCGCCATTTGGAGAACTTCAGCGCCAACACACTATATACTAGTATCGGCAAGCACCAACACCAGCCGATACCAGCGGAAATCCCCAACACTTCTGCACGTTCTAGCCACGGTGTTTTTTGCGAAGAGCGCGATTTTATTTCAAGTCTAATAAGGGGGACACATTTGGTCCTAATAATCATCATGATCTCCATTTCCCCTTCTGCAGCCTAAATTTCTTTAATCCCCAAGCCCATTCTGCAAGCTGTAGCAAGTTGCTAGCGTTACAATTGGATACATGTCGTCAAAGACATCCAAATGCCGTATTTATTTATAGAAGTGAAAGCGCAGGGATAGACATCACCCCTGAAATTATTTGGCACCGTCCTATTGTTACCTGTGCCATGCTGTGGTAAATACGGTATGCCAGCCAGGTAGAGTTCAAAGGTGGGAGGTGGCAGATCGTGTGCACGTGGTCTTTCATTGTTCCTGACGGTTTTCAACCCTAATGCCCTAACCACAAGACCTGGTAACCTATTTGTCTGTTTCGCACACGGTTATGAAGAAAACCATATGTGACCACATTCCTCACATATAGGCGAAAAGACGTCACGTACTCTTAAGCAAATAGACTGGATCGCTAGTAACCTGGTAACTTGACTAACATTAAGTAAGTTTAGCAAATGAGCCACATGAAGAAAATAGTCTGGAATCCAGCCGTGAAAGCTATACTATTACCCGCTCCGATCAACCTCCGGTCTGCCTTCTGTACCTCACAGTAGCAGGTTTCCTAGGATGCTAGATAGAGATCTAGCCTGTGTTTATTATACACAATCTCTCGCTGGCGGAGGTTAATGACCCACTCTTCTAGGGGGCAGTAAAAGCCTCGGACCGGCCGCTAGGAGCGCGACTTAGTCAGGCTAGATACTCAGACCATCATCTGCCACTAGATGGTCTCCATCTAGCATCCTAGGCCGTGTCATTTTGATACTCCTCATGGGCACAACAGGATCTTTAACATTTGCATGTCTCTTATATATAAATGTATAAGATAAAGAAGGAATAGCTTTTACCCATTCATAACGATTCCTGACTTTCATGCGTCACGTTGTATCATTATTAGATGTCAGGCTTTTGTATCTAGGCACAAGCGTAATCCTTCTATGAGTCGTTTTAAGAATTTTCGACCACCATTTGTGATCATTAACTATGTGAACTATGTAGAGAGTGGAGATGATATGGAAATTTCTGCCAAAACGTTATCTTGTCTTAAGTTGGATAACAGCATATTCTTCAAAGAAGGAGAGCCGGCGAGAGAAGAGTCACATGTGCAAGTTTGATAATAGTCTTGAAAAATCATTTTGTTTTATGTACAAGTACTATGATGATTGTTATAACTTAACTATGATCAATAAACTTTTATTTGTCTATCAAAATTCACCACATTTATTTGGATGGGGCAAGAGAACAGGTGAGTCTCACCTTTACTGACTCTCATCCCGGTGCACACAACATACAATCCGCAGCTACCGTTATAGTTTGAGAATTGCCCGTCTCAAATTTATGATATAAAGCCCTGAGGAGGATTTCACGTGTACTGTTATACCAAATGCTCGGTCTGTTCCAACCGATGACTTCGCAGACATCGTGTCGGCTCGATCTTGATTTTCTCTTTTCTTATCAATCCCTCAAATCTGCTCCACGCCTACCAAAATTAATGATTGCATACACAAGTGCGTCAAAATATATTACGCTTCCCATCGCGTTGATTTCAACGCCCAGGAAAGTTTGGAATTGTCAGCCCGTTAAACACTTGCAATTCGGAAAATCCGATTGATCTAAAGTAAAGGTAAATATTTCTGTGCTATTAAGGTCATGGTAGGTATAAAGGCATTATAATATCAAGAAACCTTTAATATATAATATTATGTTCTTTCAACTTATCCTTGAGACGTTGCTGTACATTTGCTTACGGCTTTAAGAAAGGGGCATTACGTTGATGAACAGAGGAAGCTTTTCACATTCCAAGCGTCTTCTTAGATTAAGATGTTAAATCGATAGTATAGTATTTAATGCAAAGTCTTCTGAAGATCCACTACTAGATTAACTCCCTTTGCAGACGTATGACGGTAGCGCGAGCCCCGTGTACACCGTGACTTCCCCCTTCCCAACGTCGAAGGCCGGGCGCACGGGGTCCTCGAACTTGGCGTGGAACGTGTAGATGTGCTCCTTTTTTATCGGGTTTAAGAAGGACAGTGTACCCTTGTCCTGCTGGATTTCCAGAGGAAAATAGAACCCCACTGCTGAAGTAGTTTAAAACAAAGGCTACTAGTTTGATATTGCTCATTTTTAGTTACTTCGCTTTACAATAACTGCATAGCCACGGGTACAACGTGCACATTCTAGAAATACCCTCAACCTGACATTTCTTAGGGCTAGCAGACGGAACAAGCATGTGCAAACCGACAATTGTCGGGCTCAGCAGGACTAGGACTAGGGTTTTAACTCCCTTTGCAGACGTAGGATGGCAGCGCGAGCCCCGTGTACACCGTGACTTCCCCCTTCCCCACGTCGAAGGCCGGGCGGACGGGGTCCTCGAACTTGGCGTGGAACGTGTAGATGTGCTCCTTCTTCATGGGGTTATAGAAAGACAGTGTGCCGCCGGTGTAGTTCAGCAGCACACCAACCCTGCGGAAAATTACAATGAAAGAGCTTTATTGTGTGTTCATGCCAAAAAGTGATTGGCTACAGTTTGTCTATGATATGACATATGACAACAAAACAAACAACCAATGACGACAAACAGACAAATAAACAAACAATTAAAAACGACAAAGAAACATATGGAAGTGTACATAACAGTCCTATTCAATTCAATGTAAAGCCGACTTTAACTGTAGGTCCTGCATGGGTCTGCTAGTACCCAATGTGAGCCCTTCACCAGGGCTTTCTAGTGGTTATGGAGATTAGAATTGGGCAAAAGTAGGGTTAATGATTTGCCATGCGAGTAAGTCCGCAAAAAGCTCATTTCCCCATTGCGAGGGAAGTGTTCCCACAGTTTCCCTATAGCAAGTGTAGAATAGTTTAACCTCCTTGTTAATACCGCAAGGAAACCTCGGAGTCTTGTTTATGCTAGGGTCACATTTCCTAACCGGGGCCCGGCCGGGCTGTTTGGGGAAAGGAAAATCTAAATGTATATCAATAAATTTGCACAAGCCATGCTCTTAGATAATTTTGGGTAAGTTTTGTGTTTTTGTTATCTTTTATATCATTCTTAATGTTCCGAAAGACTGCCCGACCAGGCCCCAGATTGGAAATGTGACCCTAGCATAAGACTACTCAATATTAGACGAGCGTGATTCATGCTATTACCTGTTCTGCACGGGCGGCAGGGAGAGTTGCACCACCTCCCCCGCGTGCAGCGCCGAGTACTCGTGCAGGTACCGGTCCACGCACCACGAACTCTCGTTCTCGCCCAGCGCCTGGTCTCGCGGGAACTTGTCGGACGCCACGCCCACGCGATAGAAGATGCTCCGAGAGACGTCCACCTGTAAGAGTTGGAGTAGTCTTGGTCACTTTGTTTGCTGTCTTATCCTTTCCTCCAGCTTAATGGAATCTAATATCTACACGCACGTACGCGGACACACACAAACACACACACAAACACGCAAACACACTCATCGACATACACACACACACACACACACACACACACACACACACACACACACACACACACACACACACACATACACCGTGACAGTACACATACACACACACACACGCACAAACACACACACACACACGAACACACACACACACACACACACACACACACACACACATACACACACACTGACGCTCACCTCCCAGTAGTGAATGCCGCTTGAGAAGCTAACGTCCCCCATCGCAATGCTGTGCTTGCTGAAGCGGTTTGGCGCGTCGAAGGTGCGTCGGGTGGGCAGGCTGTCCGGATCGTAGCTCATCGTGCTGTTGTTGTTCGATATGCGGATGTACTTGTGCGCCGTCTTCGGGTCCAACTCGAACTGCATCCCAACGCCTGCAAGCAAAAAGTCATTGATTGCTTTATTGATTGATAGAGTGGGAGAGTGAGTGAGGAATTGGTGCGTGCGTGCGTGCGTAAGTGTGAACGAGTATGTGAGTGAACGAACGAGTGGAAGAAGCAAAGAAGGAAAGGAAGAAAGGGAAGAAAGGAAGGATGTAGGAAAAATGAAGAAGGAATTTGAAGGAAGCGTTCGAGATATCCTGGCGGAAGCGACCATAGGAATGGACGTAAATTAGCCATTATTTTTAATTAATAAATGAGTTAATGAATTCAAGCGATTACGAACGAAGTGTACAGCGTTGCCCTAAGACCCTGCTTTTAGAATAGTTACCTTTTCGACTCTTTCTCTTGAAGAATCCCGGCAACCTCTGCGCTAACGACTGGCGCTGACTCTCTTCCTCCACAACTTCCGGCTCCGGACTTCCTGTGAAGGCAGAACGAAACAAGTTTCAATTCGTGAAGCTAATAACGAAACAGTGATATTGATAATAATAATATAATCAAGTCAATTAGCAATAGCTAACTTCGCATTCTACCAATACAGCATTGTGCACTGAGGCACCAAAGGCACTACAGACTTTCAAATGTTGTATTCATAGATTCAGCTTTATTTTTCTACAAACAAGAAACTTTGACACCATTCACATTATCATACCTCTCTGGAAGTCTAGTCTGATGAGAGTGTCGATGTACTGTGAGACGTCGAAGTCCAGCGGCGTGAGATGTTCACTGGTGACCGGGTACAGGGACAACTGGTCCATGGCCTGGCCTTTTACCCTGGCAATACAACAAGGTTATAAAGCAAATGTACAGTAATGTGTCGACGATGTCTGAGCTAAGGGCAATAGTCCGCCTAGTAGTCACTAAAAATAATGATCATGATTTTCGTCATAACGATATAGGTTATTCTATGTTCAAGCAACCAATAACTAACCGTGGGCCAACCAAACAAACGCTGCTTAAGACGACAAGTGAGACTTGTTAGTCATCAGACGCTTAGATTGAAACGGGTGAAAAAATTACTTACCGGTCCTTTAGCGTCTTTGCAGTCTGGAATGAATGATGAGAGAAATTAAGCAGCTTTGTTAAAAGCATTGTGTATCGTGAGTGTCATAGCTTAGGTGTTTTTAACACGCGGAACGGATACAACAGTTTATCGGAAATGAAATGATATCTATTCATAACTTTACACCTGTGTTACTGGTTTCAACAATTCAGAAATGTCTTAGGTATAAGGAAACGGAGCTATACGAACCTGGAGACATTTCGCAGGGGCTCCTTTATCGAGAAGTTCCTGAGCTGTGTCTAAAACCTCCCTCACTTTGTCCAACTCCTGGGTACAGCTGGTCATCTGCTGGTCCAGACTTTCCCGCCTCTCGTCCTCCTCTCGCGAGATTTCGTCCAGCAGGGCGTTCTTCCGCTGCTGGATGACGGAGATGAGCGCATCGCAACCCTCGGTCACCATGTGCTTCCGCTGCGATGCGTTTGTCTGTAATCAACACGGCGCCTTGTTTTTGCACAAATATATTTTTCAGCATCAATGCTCAAAATGATTTTATAATGTAACAGATTGGTTTCCAATGTGTCATCTATTTTTTCTGACCTTTGCAATGAAGGTTGTGGCACAACGCACGGCATGACGTTTCTGCTTCTTCTATTCACAGTGGGTTTTAGTCACAAATACATCTGTCAACACATCTATTCTTTGTTACCTTGTGAATTCTCTTAATGACATAGCTATGTCGCAGAGCATTTTTCAACAAGACTTCGTTTCACATTTATGCCTAAAAATAGCTGGTACATATCACATTATTGCTCAAAACGGCACCGTTACTGGGGTGTCGCCAAAATATCACCATTCGAATCGCGACGTACAAATCTTAAGTTCTGATCCTATCTATCAAATGATCTTTTTCTCAAACAGTATCAAGAAAAATGTAAATTACAAGTTTTAAAAGGAACCATGCATGGAATGACACGAGGAGATAGACAAGATATCAATTAACATGCGTGTTACGACCCGAAAGGTGTCATAATTATACCCCGGAAACTAGACCCCCGAGACAGGTGATCCCAACACACCTGCACTGTCCCAGAACGTAATTAGCCTGGTTTCAATCAAGCCCCGTATCTGCTCGCCGCCTGTAACGGCCATCCACCCAGATACCCCCGGACAGCTGGAGTTTGCGTCGTACAGACTAGAACGTAATGTGCACACGCGGGACTCGAGGCGATCAGCCTAGCTGGTGAGTTGTTTGTATTTATCAACTAGTGATCAGTGGCAAAGCCAACTGTTAACAATAACTAGGGAGCCTTTTAACCCTGACTAGCTATAGCATAGTACCTCAGTTGTAATGCGTTAGCATAAATGTACAGGATTGTCTTGTAGTCACAATAGAATTCATCTGTTGGATATTTCGTCAATGCTGCATTAGAATATCGTCCATTTAATAATTTTCAACACATTCAAGATTCGGAAACTATAGACTGGATATCCTTAGATACGCAAACGTGACCTATACGATACATTCTGTCGCAGTAGCCTGCATAGCAGGCTCTATTTGCCTTTTCTTGCTTATAATACACATTTTGCTGATGACCTCTTTTTGTACTGGGAGGTTTGTGCAGCCGGCCCGGACACCCAGTACAAAAAAAAAAAAAAAAAAATCATCAGCAAAAAGTGGATTTATAAGCCAGAAAGGCCCATAGATCCTGCTATGGAGGTTATTGTCGAAGTGCCCATCACACCTGTACTCACCTCGACTCTTTCACTGATGGTTTTCAGCTTCTCCACAAAGTTCTCCACACTCTCGGTCTTTGTTCTTAAGATCTCGATGTTTCTTGAGAACGCGTCCTTAAGAGAAAACGGGCCGGGAGTAAATATTTAGTCAGCTGACAAGGAGGATAAGTACCTAAGCTTCAAAACAAGCGTCAGCTTTGTACAGTATTGTGGAATGATATTGCATTTGTATCTTCGTTTAAAACCATGATACCCAGCTACGTATATTCTTCTGGACTGAGAGCTGACAAATATGATATAGCATGTCTTAAAAAGAGAACTTTTATGTAAATTTCTAAGCAGATGTTGGGTACCGGAAGATCGTACAACTTGCCCTCCTAGCAAAAGAACGTCTTGAAACCGGAGAAGTTAAGGGTCGTGTGTCGGTAAGACGAAATAGGCTTGATAGAGAGTACGTGTTGCTCGATCTTTTCATCTTAACTTCTAACTTAAGGTTAAAGTCGAAGTTACCTTTCTTCTTGACCAGGCGTCTTCCAGTTGTAGAAGGGTGTGGTTCTTGTGGTCGTACGCCATGCACTTGTAGCAAACAGGCCGCTCACAGGGGTCGCAAAACATCTTCAACTCCAGGGCCTCGTCAGCGTGGTCCTGACAGGTGGGCGCCTCGGGCCCCCTCGCGTTTGCCCCCGAGGACTGCGCCGCCAGCTTCCCCTGCTTGCATCGGTCCACCATCTGCTGCAGGACCAGGTTCCTTTGGAGAGAGTCCACGGATCGAACGACGACATCGTAGCGACACTCCGGGCAGGGGAACATGTGAACGCCGTACGCCGTGCCCCCGCGGGATTCGATCAACCCCCGCACGCACTCACGGCACAGGTTGTGGCAACAGGGGAGAAACAACGGCTCCGAGAAGACATCCAGACACACCGGGCAGCGGAGCTCCTCCGGAAAGTCCACCCCGTCAAGTCCCGGTACCGCCGACGCCATGTTAGCCGACGAGTGGTAGTGCCTCCGCCTCCTCTCATTCGGGCAGGCCTGTTAACACACACACACACAAGCACCGTGAGGTCAGGGCATGAAAAATAAAACGCTCCTTTAACCAAATGTTGAACCAACACTATTGACACAATGCCGATTACGGCACGCCTTACGCTACCAAGACAAAGGCACCGAGAGGGGAAAACAAAGACGAGGAACCAACTCACCTGCGATCGGACACCTGTTGAGGGAGCTAGGCGCAGGTCGGGGGCAGAAAACACGCGCTCCATCTTAGATTCGCTCTCCTTACGACTGACTCCGAACCTCGATAAGAAATTCCTCCTCAAAGCTGTAATTTCCATACCTTTGTGTTATATTCATTCGGCATGTCGTGCATTCTTTGCTACCCACTAACAAAACATTCCGCGACAAGTGTCTGCCATTCAAGAGACGGTTTTACGGCGTGATAATGAAACGGTCCGCAAAATAGGTGTTATTTGGAACAATTTAAAGACACTCATTGAGCATTTAGCCTTTGCTTCAAAGGATGTCTAGCATGACAGTTAAAAGTAATTGTTTGGTAATTTAGGGAGTCCAATAAAAAGAAGGTGGTTTTGATTTTGGGTGCCGTTTATCAGTTTTCAGACAACTTCTGCAATGAAACCGACACGGGACAAAGCAAAACTTTTAAGAAGAAGAAGGAAGAAAGTCTAGAAAGCCTTATTGAGTCGCTTTGGGTGTGACGAACATAAAACCTATTAAGCTACGTTGAAGCGGACGTGTACGTACCTTAAGGTTTTTTTATCTTCATTTTTAAAGTATATTTGAGGTCTATAATATCATCGGCTTTTATTTGTACAAATGCCGATCTATTTTTTAAATGTAGCCAAAGATGAAATATATATTTAATGGGGCGTAGCGTGTCCTTTCCTTTCAACGTGAGTAACAAACTGGCGAGTTGTTCGGTGATGATAGTTATTGTCGCCTGGGTTGATTTTTAGCTTGCGAACTAACAACGTGTTTACAAGCGTTGTTTGACCCACTTGTACATTTCCCAGTTTTGGAAGGTGGTGCGAT